>NC_058131.1:259068173-259124469 GCF_016433145.1 Gracilinanus agilis
ATAGAAGGACCTTTCCTAAAAATAATAAACAGTATATACCTAAAACCATCAACAAACATCACATGCAATGGGGATAAATTAGAAGCCTTTCCAATAAGATCAGGAGTAAACCAAGGATGCCCATTATCACCTCTATTATTCAACATAGTACTAGAAACACTAGCAGTTGCAATTAGAGAAGAAAAATAAATTGAAGGTATCAAAATAGGCAAGGAGGAGACTAAGTTATCACTCTTTGCAGATGATATGATGGTATACTTAAAAAATCCTAGAGAATCAACTAAGAAGCTTGTAGAAATAATCAACAACTTTAGCAAAGTTGCAGGATACAAAATAAATGCACATAAATCATCAGCATTTCTATACATTTCCAACACACTAGAGCAGCAAGAAGTAGAAAGAGAAACACCATTTAAAATCACCCTAGACAATAGAAAATACTTAGGAATCTATCTACCAAAACAAACACAGCAATTATATGAAAACAACTATGAAACACTTTACAAACAAATTAAACTGGATCTAAACAATTGGAAAGCCATTGATTGCTCATGGGTAGGACGAGCTAACATAATAAAAATGACAATTCTACCCAAATTAATTTACCTATTTAGCGCCATACCTATCAAGCTACCAAAAAACTTCTTTACTGAATTAGAAAAAAGTATAACAAATTTCATTTGGAATAACAAAAGATCAAGAATATCAAGGGAAATAATGAAAAAAAATGTGAAGGAAGGGGGCCTAGCAGTACCAGATATTAAACTATACTATAAAGCAGCAGTCATCAAAACAATATGGTACTGGCTAAGAGACAGAGAGGAGGATCAATGGAATAGACTTGGGGTAAATGACATCAGCAAGACAGTGTATGATAAACCCAAAGAGCCCAACTTTTGGGACATGAATCCACTATTTGACAAAACCTGCTGGGAAATTTGGAAAACAATATGGGAGAGATTAGGTCTAGGTCTAGATCAACATCTCACACCTTACACCAAGATAAATTCAGAATGGGTGAATGAGTTGAATATAAAGAGGGAAACTATAAATAAGTTAAGTGAACACAGAATAGTATACTTGTCAGATCTATGGGAAAGGAAAGACTTTAAAACCAAGCAAGAGTTAGAGAAAATTACAAAATGTAAATTAAATGGTTTTGATTATATTAAGCTAAAAAGCTTTTGTACAAACAAAAACAATGTAGTTAAAATCAGGAGGGAAACAACAAATTGGGAAAAAATCTTTATAACGAAACACTCAGACAGGGGTCTAATTACTCAAATATACAAGGAGTTAAAGCAATTGTATAAAAATCAAGCCATTCCCCAATTGATAAATGGGCAAGAGACATGAATAGGCAATTTTCAGGTAAAGAAATCAAAAGTATCAATAAGCACATGAGAAAGTGTTCCAAATCTCTAATAATTAGAGAAATGCAAATCAAAACAACTCTGAGGTATCACCTCACACCTAGCAGACTGGCTAAAATGATAGCAGGGGAGAGTAATGAATGTTGGAGGGGATGTGGCAAAATTGGGACATTAATGCATTGCTGGTGGAGTTGTGAACTGATCCAGCCATTCTGGCTGGCAATTTGGAATCATGCTCAAAGGGCTATAAAAGAATGCGTGCTCTTTGATCCAGCCATACCATTGCTGAGATCATAGATAAATAGACTTGTAAATATTCATAGCTGTGCTTTTTGTGGTGGCAACAAACTGGAAAAGGAGGGTATGTCCTTCAATTGTGGAATGGCTGAACAAACTGTGGTATATGCGGGTGATGGAATACTATTGTGCTAAAAGGAATAATAAACTGGAGAAGTTCCAGGCGAACTGGAGAGACCTCCGGGAACTGATGCAGAGCAAAAGAAGCACAGCCAGAAGAACATTGTACATAGAGACTGATATACTGTGGTAAAATCGAATGTAATGGGCTTCTGTACCAGCAACAATGCAATGACCCAGGACAGCTCTGAGGGATTTATGGTAAAGATGCTACCCACATTCAGAGGAAGGACTGCAGGAGAGGAAACATATAAGAAAAGTAACTGCTTGAACGTATGGTTTGGGGTGGACATGATTGGGGATGTGGACTCGAAATTACCACACCAATGCAACCACCAACAATTTGGAAATTGGTCTTGATCAAGGACACATGACAAAACCAGTGGAAATGTGCGTCGGCCATGGGTGGGGGGAGTGCGGGGGGTGAAGGGGAAAGTAGGAGCATGAATCATGTAACCATGTTAAAAATGATTATTAATAAATGTTAAAAAAATTAAAAAATTAAAAAAAACATAAAAAAAACTTCATCTCCAAGAATTCTTAGCTCATGCCAAAAGTTCCTTTTCCTTTCTGTTTACATGGATGTTTTATGTGACAAGTTTTGGGTAACACCTTCTCATTCTGTTTTCCATGTTAGTTGTATAAATATTATACTTTGGAGATATTGAATATGAATTTTAAAATCCACAGTTTCTAATCCACTCTGCTATCCATTTCTGTTTTATGGGTGAGTTCATCCCATTTACATTCAGAATTATGATTGCTACCTCTGTATTCCCCATCATTTTGATTTCCTCCCCTAGTCTTTCCCTTTATTTGTTCATGATTTTTTATACACCAGTGCTATGCTTCTAATCAGTTCCTCTCTTCCCCACCCTTATTTTACTTTCCTTCCTTTTTACTGCCCTCAGGGGTAAGTCTGTGGTGCTCTTAGCCAGCTTCCAATAACCTAGAGATTGTCCCAGAACTCACTCCGACTCTGGCACAGTAGGTGGTATGGGGGGGGGGGCAATGATCAGCTTGCACTTTGGTAGGTGTAATTTTACTCCCTTATAGCATGGAAATGCCCAAATCCTGCCCACCTTCAAGGCTGTGCCCTATAGTAGAGCCCCTTCACTCTTCCGATTTTGATTATTGCTCTTTTGAGGAGCTTTATATCAGTTAGTTGTGAGGAGAAGTTTCTTGCCTCTATTCTGTGGCCATCTTAGCCCAGAAGTCTCTTTTAAACTCTTTGAGATAGTTATCTACTAATGGTATTGCTGGGGCAAAGGGTATACACAGTTTTCTCAACCTTCGGGCATGGTTCTAACCCAAGATTTTTAAAACAAAATACTATGTAGACACATTTCCTACATCTCAAATGTATGCGATGGATTGTTTTAATCCAAAGGTAAAAACATCTATTCTTATTATGGTAAATGTCTTGCTACCTATAACTTTATTTCAACCTATCATGATTTCTGTGGATCTTGACTATGTTTGGAACTTGAAAAAAGCGTGTTTTTTTCTCTATTAAAAAACAAGAACAAAACTATTCATTTGACATATCTTTTTTCCTCTAAAATTATTTATTCCTTTCTCTTTTTTGATACCGTCATTTCTAAAATTTAACATATCATTGTAACTGTGGAGAATACTATGACTTAGCTCATACTCTCTCCTTTTTACTCTTCCCTTTAGCTATAAGGTGGATCTAAATCCTCTGGCTTCACTTATCTCTACCCGTGAAGTCAATTTAGACTATGTTCTTCCCTATGATCAAAGTCATGTTTTTATTCATCCCCAAGTAGGAGACTGCAGATTTATTCAGCTACACAAAGTTACAATTTGCTTAATTTTAGTTTAAGGACAATTTCATGGTCTTTAAGTCCACAGGGTCCTTTCTCTACCATTTCATGTAGTTCATATTATTTGAAAAGCTATTAATAAAACATAATAGCTTAGAGCCCCCTTTTGTCCTAATTATGATAGTTTATATTTAATAGAATTAATCTGTTATTTCCTTCATCCTACTATTCTAAGCATGGATTAAGAATACAAATATGTAACAAAAACTTTCACAATTGTTTAATTTGTATATGAATCAAAATCAGAATAGAGGAAGCAGTTAAAATTTAAAAAAGAAAGAAGACAGGATGCTATATAGTATCTATTATCACATAATATGGATAAAGTTGGATAAATAATATAAATTTTTTTGCTGTGGATTAGTTCATGAAATCACAGCATCTTTGCCCAACTCTACTCTATTGTAAACTGTATGTTTCTTTTTTGAAAACTCTCTGAAATGGAAAGAATATCCATCAGTTTGCGAATAGTTCAACAAGTTGTGCTATATTATTGTAGTGGAAAAGTATTGTGCCATAAGAAAAGATGAACAGGACAATAACAAATAAGCCTAGAAAGACTTATAAATATTATTTCCAGTTAAGTGAGCAGAACCAGGAGAACATTGTATATAGTGATAGCAATAATGCAAGATAACCAACTATGAGTGACTTCACTATTATGAGCAATGCAAGGATCCAGAACAACACTTGAGAGAATCATGATGAAAATGTTATACCACTCAAGAAGGAAGTGACAAAATCTAAAAGCAGATTGAAATATGCTATTCTTCACTTTATTTTCTTCATTAACTTTCCTTCTAGTGTAGGTGATATGTGTCTTCTTTCATAACATGAAGAACATGGAAATATGTATTGTATGGTAACTCACATACAACTCATATCATATTACCTCATATCTTGGTAAAGGGGGAGGATAAGAGGGAAGGAAAGAACATGAATCACAAAATGACAGAAAACAATTATTAAAAAGTGCATTGATATGTAATCTGGAAAATAAAGATAAATTAATAAACAATGAAGACATTTTAATTTCTAAAAAAAACTCTTTGATATGATTCCTGTCATTTTTATACCTCAAAGATTGATGGTTCAAATCATTTTGTAACACTGAGAGAAAATACTTGAGCCTCTGAAATGTAAGTCTCAGAATACCAGTCAGTTCTCAAATGCTTATTCTATTTAAATATTTGGGTTTAGTAATATCCACTTTCCTTGATAATTAATTGCTCTTTTCATGTGACCTTAGGCTGGGGAATAGATCATACCTCCCCGAATAGGACACTTCTCTTCTAAGAAAAAGATTAGGAAGAAATTCTGATTAAGGAGCTTTCCTGACCTCTGAACTGTTTTAGCTACTTTGAAGCATTTTTCCAGGAGTTCTAGAACATTATGGATTCCCTCTTCCTACCATAACTTGAAGACTATTATGTCTAAATCTTCCTAGCAACATTTCAATTTTCTATTTATTGTCCCTTCATAGCTCTTTGAAAGTTTATACTTGACCCCAGTGTGAGGGAGATTGATGAATTATCCTTCTTTGAAGCTACTGGCCCTATTACCATTGTGAGGGAAATGAGCAGCTTCCTTACATTATATATTTTTTCCTTGTCCCAAAATAAGATATATGCTGGGCTGCCCTAGTATTCTTCTTGATTTTTGTCTATTTTTCCCATTCCCATGTCCCATTATGAATCCTCAGTTAAGCTGCATGCTTTGTTCCTTTTTGCCTCCCCTTAACTATATCAAATTGAAGTGTTACATGTTTTAGCATGGATTTGCTCATCCAGTTCTGCAAATTTCTTTAAACCCCAGCAACTAATGCCAGAGAGCAAAATGTTTATACAGTGATTGGATTGTATACTGCTAAGCATATGACTCTCTCTCCTACTCCATTTTTCCCTACTTCCACATCAACCTTTTTCTCTTTTTAGTTCACTTTTCACCTCTATTCTATGTATCAGTGAGGTGCTACAGTAAAGGAAGGGAAAATGAGATTGATGTTCATGCCTTTGATCAGTACTGATAAGGAACATGTCATTTATGCTTTGAGATCTTTTACAACCATAGAACTTCTTAATCCTTTGCATCATTTTGTAATTTCTTAATAACACCATTTTTGTCCCTATATTAATTATTCAAACTTGGTAGGAGTCATTTTGTTTGACTTCTTTTGTGAAATTTTCCCCCATTCTCTGGGATTCTAGTAGACTTCAGCATTATTAGTGTTTGATTAAGACATATCTGCCTTGGTAACCAATAGCAAGAAAGCACCAACTAATACTAATCTCTTTTTCATGTGAGTATTGATTGATCCCTCTCCTCATGAAAGCTATAAAACCACATCATTTTTGGAAAATAACCAACTCTTTTTTCCTCAGAAAGAGGGTTCAACCCCTTCATGGAGTAACTCTCCTAGTATTCAGTGATTTTTTTTCTATTTCCTACATAATTCAAAATTCCCCTCTTGACACTCCTATTCCTTTTCCTTTTTATTTTGCTTTGGAAACCTTCCACATTTAAAGGAATATTTTATCATCAATGATAAGCTAGAAGATGGAAAGACATTCCTTGTATCCTTTTAGCTTTCTTTCTATAGAGAACAGAAGCCTGTATCATGAGAGTAGATTGTTATTAAGATGCCATGACAGAACACCAAACAGCACATATATTTTTGTAGGTCACTGAAAATATTTTCTTTCTTCTATATTTTATGTACTTAATCATTAGACTGTTGTAATTCTTGTTGGGGGTCCTTATGACTAACTCCCATAATGAATTGTTGTGACACCTCTCCCTCCACTGAACCTCACAGAACATTAGCTTTGCATCTTAGATTATTTGTCTCTGTCATGTTTCCTTTTGAGGTTTTAAGCTTCATGAAGGCCAGGACTGTGCCTTATCTAAATTCCATATCTATTCCAGTGTCCAACATATTATTGTAAAAAATAAAATGATTAATAAATATTTGTCCAGTTTAATTAAATTATTGAAATTGTTGTTTCTATAATGTTGTACAAACCCTTGCCTTGGAGCTTGAAGTGATACTAGATAAAATCTAGCCCAATTCCTTATTCTACAGGTAAGGAAATTAAAGCTCAAAAGGATAAAGACACTTGTCCATACTCAAAAGTTTGGTAAGTGGAAGTCCTAAATAATTTTAATTCAGATTCTCTGACTCCAAATCCAGCATGCTTTCTTTTATAACAGGAAATTGCTCGATATCTGTGCACACATTGTTTTATTTTGCTATTGTTATTATTGTTTCACCCTTTAAACATACATACCAAAATACTATTATGAAAATACTGGTACTGGGCCACTTAAAATATAATATTCATATAGTATTGACACACTGATTAATTCAATCAGTTTTCAGAAATTTGTTATGCATGCTTAATTTTAAAAGACATGCATATTTAATTTTATTTTAGCTGGGGATATAATCATAAAAATAATAATAATGATTAATCACATCCTTAGATTAAAGTGAAAACATAACAGATGGGTAGGGAGACCCAGAAACCATCTATTGTCATGAGGAAAACACCCTGTCTTGTTCTTATAGCCACTGATTATGTGTTCTCTGCTGGAATATGCATGAGATTTTATTTTCTCTTCCCAGACTTATTAATGTGGTTCAGCATATTCAATATTTTTCACTTTGATATTTCACAGAATAAAAGCTTAATAGATTCATTTTTCATTTGCTCATTCATTTATTTCATCAATATAGGAACTTCATCTATCAACACAAATTGTAGCCCAACACATTATATTTTTGTGAATTGCTGTAGCCAAAATAAACTCCATGAACAATATCCTAATGATAAGCCTTACCAAACTTAGCTAAATTGAGTTTCTAATGACAGAAATAGTATATCAACAGGCTAATAAAATTTTGGAACATAAGTGTAATTAAATAGTATTTCTCTCTATGAAACAATGAAAATTATGATACACAGAAGCATGGATAGACTTACATGAAAAAAAAATAAAATGAAGTAATCCAAGGCAAGAAAAATAATATACATAGCTACAACAATGTAAATGCAAGAACAAGAACTACAAGACTATAAAAGTTAAATGAGTATTTACAAAAAATAAACTTGGCCCTAAATAATAGTTATTTTCAAATATTTTTCTATGTTTACATGAATCATTTTCTTTCCCTCCCCTCTTCCCCCTCCCAGAGCCAACAAGCAATTCCACTGGATTGTACAATTATTATCACTTGATATCTATTTGCATATTATTCATTTTTGTTACAGAGGGATCCTTTAAAGACTTAACACCAAATCACATACCCATATATACATGTGATATGTGGTATCATATCTTTTGTTTTGTTTTTCTTTGCATTTCTATTCCCATAGTTCTTTCTCTCATTGTGGTTAGCCTTCTTTCCCATAAGTCCTTCAGTAGTGTCCTAAATAGTTGCATTGCTCTAGTAGCAAGGACAATTACATTGGATTGTTCCACAATTTTTTACTTTCTGTTTACAATATTCTCCTGGTTCTGCTGATTTCACTCTGCATCAGTTCATTGAGGTTCTCCCAGTTCATATAGAAATCCTCCAGATCATCATTGCTTACAGCACAATAGCATTCCATCACCACGAGTTACCACAATTTGTTCCTCCATTCCCCAATCAAGGGACAACCCTTCATTTTCCAATTGTTTTGCCACCACGAAGAGTGAGGCTATGAATATTTTTCTACAAGTATTTTTCCTTATCATGTCTTTGAGATACAAAACTAGTAGTAGTTTTGCTGGAACAAAGGGATCAATTTGAAATGACATTTAAAGTCCTTTGCACGTCATTTCAAATTGCCTTCCAGAATGGCTGAATTAATTCACAACTCCACCAGCAATGGATTAGTGTTGCAATTTTGCCACAACACCTCCAACTAAATCATAGTTATGAAAAGATACTTTTACCCATTCCTTTGTAGAGATTTACCAATATGGACCAATAAATATTATGTTAGATTTTTGTCAATGTTGAAAAGGGGGGGGGAACAAAAACAAACTTTTATTCTCCCTTAGATAGTAGTTCTTATTTCTGCCCTTATTCTTTCTCTTTTTAAAAAATGCTCTTTCTTATAAATGCATTTTTCTGGAAGAGGGGAATATAGAGGGAATGTAAAATAAAATATAAATAGAATAATTTTTTTCTAATTTTGTTAAATTGAATGAATTACATTGTGCAGAGTAGCCATCAAAATTGGTATCATTTCCCAAATAGACTATTAAGACTTTAAAAGGAGAGATAATATGTCATCCAAACTTATTATCTAAAAAATAATGAAAATAATGGGGATAGACCTGTTTGTGCAAAAATATTGATAGCTACATTTATTTAGACACATACCAATTAAACTACCCAAAACTATCTTATAGTGGTAGAAAAATAATAAAATTCATTTAGAATTTTTAAATATGAAGAAAAATGCTTAGCTGTAGCAGATTCCAAACTGTTTTATAGTGTGGCAACCAACAAAACAATCTGGTATTAAGAAATAGAGTGAAAGGCCAATAGAAAAGATTAAGCAATCAACATGCAATAGTAAAGGACCATTGGAACCTAGTGTTTGATGAAACCCAAATCCAAGATTCTGGAGGAAAAACTCATTATTTGACAAAAACTGCTGGAAAAAACTGGAAAACAGTATTGTTGAAACTAGGCATAGATCTACTCCTCATACCATATATCAAGGTATAAAGTTAAAACAGATGAATGATTTACAAATAAAAGGGGATTCCATAAACAAATTAGGTGAGCACAAAATAGTTTATCTGTCAGATTATGGTTAAGTGCAGAATTTAGGACAAAACAAGGCATGCAGAATATCAGATGTAAAACAGATAACTTTAACTACATTAAATTCAAAAAGTTTCTGCATAAACAAAAGCAGCACATCCAAGATTAAAAAGCAAACAACAAACTGGGAAAAATATTTATAGCAAGTCTTCCTGAGGGGAAAAAAGCTTCATTTCCCAAATATACATAAAAATTTGAGTCAAATTTATAAAAATAGAAAACATTTCACAATTGACACATGATCAAAAGTTCTGAACAATTTTTAGATAAAGAAATTAAACTATCTTTGGTTATATAAAAGTGCTCCAAATCACTATTTATCAGAGAAATGCAAATTAAGACAAATCTTAATAACTACCCTCACACTCATCAGACTGACTAACATGAAAAAACAAGGAAAATGATGAATATTGGAGGGGATGTGGAAAAATCAGGACACTAATATACTGCTGGTAGAGCTTCAGAGTAATCTGGAACTATACCCAAAGGGCAATAAAACCGTGCGTACCCTTTGATTCAACAATGCCACTACAAGGTTTGTGTTCCAAAGATATTAACAATAGAGGAATAGAACCTATCTGTATAAAAATATGCATAGCAACTCTTTTGTGGTGAAAATAAATTTGAAACTAAATATGTCCATCAATTGGAGAAAGAATGAACAAATTGCAATATATACTTGTAAAGAAATATTATTGTCTTGGAAGGAATGACAAACAAGTTGTTTGCAAAAAATCCCAAAAAGAATTCCATAAAGTGATAAATAGTGAACTGAGCAGAATAAAGAGAATGTTGTACACAGTAACAACAATCACTTAGATGACCAACTGTGAATGACTTAAATATTATCAATAAAGCAAAAATTCATGACCAAAAAATTCACTGCTATAGAAAGAAGAAATGGAGTCTGAATGCAAATTGAAACGTATCATTCTTTATTTTATTTCCTCTATGAATTTTTCTCTAGTCCAAACAATGTGTTTTTTTCAAATATATGTACAACCAATTTTATTGAGAGAGAGAGAGAGAGAAAGAGAGAGAGAGAGAGAGAGAGAGAGAGAGAGAGAAAGAGAATTGTGGAATTGACATCTGTAACAGATTTAATAGTAATTTCCACATTATGGAAGTATCAGGAATCAGAATTTTTTGACTGGTCTTATACTGGTTCTGAAGAGAGCATTCAATGAGAATTTAATATTTTGACATGATTTTCTAAGTGCTTATATTTTTTAAAAATGTATACCTCAGAGGTCTAAGGAAGCTGTCAAAATGAAAATTTGGTAGTTATTTTTTATTGTTTTTTTGTTCTTTTTTGCTTTGAAGACTATTAAACATTCCTCATTCTTCTGATATTCATAATGAATTCTCCAGAATGAATATCTCACAGCGAAAACAAATAATGGAGAAAGAAGAGGATCAACTTTTTTTTATCTTTTTTTTGGGGGGGGGAACTTTGGTTTTCCTGGATTTGTGAAAATCTCATTTGCAAGACACGTAAGTGCTACATTGTTTATTTCTATTTCCACGGAAAGAATATCAACTTTGTTGGGGCAGGAATTGTTTCACTATTGTCTCGATACCCAGAAAACCTTTTTTTAGCATGATGCATACCTTGAAGAAGGCACTTAATACTTATCACGATTGTTATATGTATAGAACCCAGCTTGTTTACTTGCTAATCTTTTCATAATGAAACCCAAATTCAAAATTCTAAAAATAATTGTTGAAATTATTGTTTTGAATACATTAGTGCAAGGGTTAGCATTATTAAGTTAATCACATAAATTAATATTAATTAAATATACAGGGGTAGCTATTATCCAAGTACCCCCTTCAGCACTCAGTATTTCAAGCATAGTGTAGCTAGAAAAGAAATATTTCTGAATGTTTTGACTGGTAATCTGAGACTTGAAACTCATTCCTCCAATGAAATAATATAAAAAATATTCAATTAAATAAAAAAAATCTTCATATCCTTTATTTATTTATTTATAATTTTTTTTTTAGAAAAATTTTTCATGGTTACATAATTCATGTTTTTACTTTTCCCTTCACCCCCTCAAACCCCCCCCCATAGCTAACTTTCATTTCCACTGATTTTAACATGTGTCATCAATCAAGACATTTACATAATATGGATAGTTGCATTGGTGTGGTCCTTTTGGGTCTACATCTACAATCATGTCCTTATCAACACGTGTTCAAGCAGTTGTTTTGCTTCTGTGTTTCCTCTCCTGTAGTTCTTCCTCTGAATGTGGGTATCATTCTTTTCTATAAATCCCTCAGAAATGTCTTGGGTCAATGCATTACGGCTAGTACAGATGTCCATTACATTCAATTTTACCACAGTATATCAGTCTTATGGCTCTGCTCCTTTCACTCTGCATCAACTCCTGGAGGTCTTTCCAGTTCACATGGAATTCCTCCAGTTTATTATTCCTTTGAACACAATAGTATTCCACCGCCAACATATACCACAATTTGTTCAGCCATTCCCCAATTGAAGGGCATACCCTTGCTTTCCAGTTTTTTGCCACCACAAATAGTGCAGATATAAATATTTCTGTTCAAATCTGTTTATCTATGATCTCTTTGGGGTACAAACCCAGCAATGCTGTGGCTGGATCAAAGGGCAGGCATTCTTTTATCTCTCTTTTGGCATAATTCCAAATTGCCATCCATAATGGCTGGATCAGTTCACAACTCTACCAGTAGTGCATTAATGTCCCAGTTTTGCCACATCCCCTGCAACATTCTTTACTCTCCCATGCTATCATTTTAGCCTATCTGCTAGGTGTGAGGTGATATCTCAGAGTTGTTTTGATTTGCATTTCTCCAATTATTAGAGATTTAGAACACTTTCTCATGTGCTTATTGATATTTTTTATTTCTTTATCTGAAAATTGCCTATTCATGTCTCTTGCACATTTATCAATTGGGGAATGGCTTGATTTTTATACAATTGACTTAATTCCTTGTATATTTGAGTAATTAGACCCCTGTCAGAGTTTTTTGTTATAAAGATTTTTTCCCAATTTGTTGTTTCCCTTATGATTTTGACTACATTGTTTTTGTTTGTACAAAAGCTTTTTAGCTTAATGTAATCAAAATTATTTATTTTATATTTTGTAATTTTTTTCTAACTCTTGCTTGGTTTTAAAATCTTTCCTTTCCTAGAGATCTGACAAGTATACTATTCTGTTTTCATTTAATTTACTTACAATTTCCTTCTTTATATTCAAGTCTTTCACCTATTCTGAATTTATGTTGGTGTGGGTTGTGAAATGTTGATCTAAACCTTATCTCTCCCATATTGTTTTCCAAATTTCCCAGCAGTTTTTGTCAAACAGTGAATTTTTGTCCCAAAAGGTGAGCTCTTTTGGTTTATCATACACTGTTTTGCTGACATCACTTACCCTAAATCTATTCCACTGATCCTCCCTTCTGTCGCTTAGCCAGTCTCATATTGTTTTGATGACTTCCGCTTTATAGTATAGCTTAATATCTGGTATTGCTAGGCCACCTTCCTTCATGTTTTTTTTTCATTATTTCCCTTGATATTCTTGATCTTTGTTCTTCCAAATAAACTTTGTTATAGTTTTTTTTCTAATTCAGTAAAAAAGTTTTTTGGTAGTTTGAGAGGTATAGCACTAAATAAGCAAATTAATTTGAGTAGAATGGTCATTTTTATTATGTAAGCTCGTCCCACCCTTGAGCAGTCAATGTCTTTCCAATTGTTTAGATCTAGTTTTAATTGTTTGGAAAGTGTTTTGTAGTTATGTTTGTATAATTCCTGTGTTTGTTTTGGTAGATAGATTCCTAAGTATTTTATATTATCTAGGGTGATTTTCAATGGTGGTTCTCTTTCTACCTCTTGCTGCTGTGATGTGTTGGAAATATATAGAAATGCTGATGATTTATGTGCATTTATTTTGTATCCTTCAACTGCTAAAGTTTTTTATTATTTCTAGTAGCTTTTCAGTTGATTCTCTAGGATTTTTTAAGTAGACCATGATATCATTTGCAAAGAGTGATAGCTTAGTGTCATCATTGCCTATTTTAATAACTTCATTTTTTTTCTTCTCTAACTGCTACTGTGTTTCTAGTACAATGTTAAATAATAGAGGTGATAATGGGTATTCTTGATTCACACCTGATCTTTCTTGAAAGGCTTCTAATTTATCCCCATTGCATATGATGCTTGTTGATGGTTTAAGATTTATAAGTGTTCATTATTTTTAGGAAAGGTCCTTCTATTCCTATACTTTCTAATGTTTTCAGTAGGAATGGGTGTTGTATTTTGTCAAAGGCTTTTTCAGGATCTATTGAGATAATCATGTGATTTTTGTTGGTTTGCTTGTTGATATGGTCAATTATGTGGATGGTTTTCCTAATGTTGAACAATCCTTGCATTCCTGGTGTAAATATAACCTGATCATGATGGATAATCCTCTTGATCACTTGCTTGAGGCTTCTTGCTTGTATTCTATTTAAATTTTTGCATCTATGTTCATTAAGGAGATTGGTCTATAATTTCTTTCTCTGTTTTTGATCTACCTAGCTTTGGAATCAGTACCATATTTGTGTCATAAAAGGAATTTGGTAGGACTTCTTTTTTGCTCATTATACAAAATGATTTGTATAGTATTGTGATTAATTGTTCTTTGAATGTTTGATAGAATTCACTTTTGATTCCATCAGGCCATGGCAATTTTTTTCTTAGGGAGTTCTTTGATAGCTCGTTCAATTTCTTTTTCTGATATTGGATTATTTAAGTACTGTATTTCTTCTGCTGTTAATCTAGGCAATTTATATTTTTGTAAATATTCATCCATCTCACCTAGATTGCTATATATATATATTGCCATATAATTGGGCAAAATAGTTTTTAATGATTGCCTTAATTTCCTCTTCATTAGAGGTGAGGTATCCCTTTTCATCTTTGATACTGTTAATTTTGTTTTCTTCTTTCCTTTTTTTAATTAGATTACCAGTATTTTGTCTATTTTATCTGTTTTTTCAAAATACCAGTTTCTAGTCTTATTTATTAATTCAATAGTTCTTTTACTTTCAATTTTATTGATTTCTCCTTTAATTTTTACTATTTCTAATTAGTTTTCATCTGAGGATATTTAATTTGTTCATTTTCTATTTTTTTAAGTTTCATGCCCAATTCATTATTCTCTGTCCTCCCTAATTTGTTAATATATGCACTCAGTGATATAAATTTTCCCCTTAGAACTGCTTTGGCAGTATCACATCGGTTTGGGTAAGATGTCTCAAAATTGTCATTGTCTTCAGTGAAGTTATTAATTGTTTCTATGATTTGTTCTTTCACTAAATTTTTTGGAGAATCATATTATTTAATTTCCAATTAGTTTTTGGCTTACCTCGCCATGTATTCTTACTAATAACTTTTTATTGCATTATGATCTGAGAAGGTTGCATTTATTATTTCTGCTTTTTTGTATTTCTTTGCCATGTTTCTATGCCCTAGTTTATGGTCAATCTTTGTGAATGTTCCATGTGCTGTGGAAAAGAAGGTGTATTCCTTTTTCCCTCTATTTTCCTCCATATATCTACTAACTCTAATTTTTCTAGGGTTTCATTCACCTCTCTTATCTCTTTCTTATTTACTTTTTTGTTTGATTTATCTAGATCTGATAGGGGAAGGTTGAGGTCCCCACTAGTATGCTTTTGCTATCTATTTCATCCTTGAACTCCACTAGCTTCTCCTTTAGAAATTCGTAAGCTATACTGTTTGGTGCATCCATATTGAGTACTGATATTTCTTCATTGTTTCTACTGGCTTTTATTAGGATGTAGTTACATTCCCTATCTCTTTTAACCTAATCTATTTTTACTCTGGCTGTGTCAGAGATCATGATAACAAACCCTGCCTTCTTTTTCTCATTTGAAGCCCAATAGATTTTGTGTCCTCTCATTTTCACTCTATATCTGTCTGTCTATCTCATGTGTGTTTCTTGTAGATAACATACCTTAGGATTTTGGTTTCTAATCCACTATGCTATTTGCTTCCATTTTATGGGCCAGTTCATCCCATTCACATTCAGAGTTATAATTATCAACTGTGCATTCCTAGACATTTTGATTCTCTCTCCTAGTCCTGTCCTTTCTTTTTTCACTGTTTCCTTCTATACCAGTGATTTGTTTGTAATCAGTTCCTATAATCCCCTCCCTTGTTGTGCTTCTCTTTCTCCCCCCTGCCTTCTTATTCCCCTCTTATTGTTATTTAAAGCTACTCTGTGCTCCCCCCAAGCCCTCTCCCTCCCTGGTATTGCTCCCCCCCCAGTCTGTTTGTTACCCTTCTACTTCTCTGAAGGGCATGAATCAATTCTCTTCTCCATTGGATCTGGTTGTTCTCTCTTTAAGTTGATTTCAGTGCACTTCAGTATTGAATATTTCCTCTCTCTAACCTCTTTATCATAAGAGTGTATTGTTATTTTCCCCTGTTGGTCCCATGAGCTTCTTTATGGTACATAAATTCATTTTTTGTTTATTTTCCTATTTTTCTTATTATTACCTTATTTCCCCACCCTAGTGTGTGTGTGTGTGTGTATGTGTGTGTGTGTGTGTGTGTGTGTGTGTGTGTATATACACACACACACATACACACACATATCTCTTGACATTTCATCATATACCGTTTGTCCATGTTCCAGCAATGTAAACTTCTTCTAGTTACCCTGTTGGTAATAACAATTTTTAATATTTGCCAATATCTTTTTTTCCTTCTTGGGACACAAATTGATTGAACTTGTTGTGTCCCTTAAAGAAAATAATTTTTTTCACTTCCCCCCATTCTCTTAATTACTTTATGTTGCTTCTCTTGAGTTCTCGATTTGGGCAGCAAAATCTGTGTTTAAGTCCCGTTTTTTTCTTGATGAATGTTTGGAAGTCCTTAATTTTATTGAATGACCATACTTTCCCCTGCAATAACATAGTAAGTTTTGCCAGATAGTTGATTCTTGGTTGTAGACCCAGTTGTCTTGCTTTCTGAAATATTGTGTTCCATGCCTTCTGGTCTTTCAATATAGATGCAGCCAGATCCTGTATTATCCTTACTCTTGTTCCCTGATATCTGAATTATTTCTTTTTAGTAGCTTGTAACATTATTTCCTGGGTCTGGTAGTTTTTTAATTTGGCTATAATATTCCTGGAAGTTGTCAGTTATGGATTAAATGTAGGAGGTGATCTGTGGATTCTTTCAATTTCCACTTTTCCCTCTTGTTTGAGAACTTCAGGGCAATTTTTTCTGATAATTTCTTGTAAGATGCTATCTAAACTTTTTCTTTTATCATGATTTTCTGGTAAACCAATAATTCTTAACTTATTTCTTCTAGCTCTGTTCTCCAGATCTTTGGTTGAATCAAAGAGGTATTTCATATTCTCCTCAAATTTTTCATTTTTTAAAATTTTGTTTAATATATTCTTGCTGCTTTGTGAAGTCATTTGCTTCTAGTTGTTGAGTTCTCTTTTTTAAGGACTGAATTTCATCCCTGGCTTTTTGGTTATCCTTCTCCTTCTGGTTTGATTTTCTTTGTCGATCATCTTTTGCCTTCTTTGATTCATTTTCAAGCTGGCCAATTCTAGCTTTTAAGACTTTATTTTCTTGTTTTACTTCATGTATTTCCTTTTTCAAATTGTCTTCAGCCTCTCTTGCCTCTCTTGCTTGCTTTTTGAGTTCCTGAAGTTCTTGAATTAATTTAATTTTGAGATCTTCCAAAGTCTGTGTACAGTTTGCTGGAACTACTTCCTGTTCTTCTATTTCTATTTCATTTGCTCTCTTTTCACTTCCTTGAAAGAAGTTGTCAATTGTCATTTCTTTTCTCTTTTTCTGTTGCTCCCTCATATTTTTCCTTCCTTGTTCTGCTAGTTTGAGCAGATGTATTTAATGATCTTTGATGAAAGCTCTTCCTCCAGCTGGCAATGGAGGTTTGTAGTTACTTTCTCTGCCCTCTAAAGACTTCTTGTCTGTCCATTTGTTGGGATTAATCCGGTATTGACTGGATTAATTTTACTGCCTAATCTGCCCTGAGGCTAAAACATCAAGAGGAGGGAAAAACAAAAACAACAATAAGAACCAAAAAAACACAGTGAGGGGACAAGAAGGAGACTTTTTGCTGAACTGAGCTCTCCAGCAGTGGGGTCCCCCTGGACTTTCAGCAGTGTTTGATCTGGTTTTCTTTCCTCTTGAAGCCCTCCATTGTCTATCTTTGTATGAGGAAGCCACGCTGTCTGTGGTCTGGGGGTTAGCTCTCTCTAAGCCACCATCTTCTGGGTGTTTTTGCTGTATTTCTCTGGTTTTCTCCTCCAGTCACTTCTCCAGTTCCTGTGTTTAACTCCCCCAGTCCAGTGCCTGAAAGGCCCTCTCTCCCAACTGGTGGGCCCACTGGCTCTGAGATTTCCCCGGAGGCTGGAGACTCTGCACAGCACATTGGGGAGGATTCCTGGGATTCCCCTTCAGACCTGACAGTTCAAGAATTGAAGCCTTTTTCTTGGTGTACCTCTTTAGTTGTGATGCAGTATGGTTCCCCCTGTTCTGTCCCGTTATTAGATTTGGTCCTCTTTCTTCTTGAAGCACATTGTTTTCTATCTTGGTTTGTAAGAGTGAGGAGGTTTTAAGATTATCTCCTTCTAAGCTGCCATCTTCCTGGAAAAATCCATATCTTTTATTTTTAAATGACTTGTATTTTCCAATGGACTTCTCCCCTTTCTTTTATAAGAAAGAATAAAAGTAGAGGGTATGATTTAAAATAAACTTATGAATATATCAAAACAATATGATGACATAATATTCAGTGTTTCATATCCATAATCCCTTACCACTACAAAAAAAGCTTTTTTATAATCTATTGCCTGGAACCACACTTGAACATTTTATTTTCACAGACATCATTTTCCATCCTTTTGCTGCTGTTGCTGTTTCTATTTGTATTGCTGGAGTATATATGGTTTTCTTGGTTCTTTTATTTTGTAAATTCTCAGTCTTTTTATGCTTCTCTATATTATGATATTCCTTGATTCATATAGCCCAGTAATATTCCACTCATTCTATGAGCAAATTTTGAGCATGTATTTTTATCATCAGATCTACTGATAAGATTCCTTGGGTAGAAAGGAGAATAATAATTTGGAGAAAGGAAGATGAGTCAAAGAACATTTGGGAAGTGGACAGTTTTAAAAAAGAATGGTGTCTGTGGGAGTAGAAAGGGAGGAACAAGTATTAGAAATATTTATTAAGATTCCTCTTTTTTCGTGAATCTCCTTATACTGTGCCAATTTTCTTGACATAAGTTTTAACTGCTTTTTTGTAATATGATTACCTGATGTGTTAGTTATTGGACAAATGAACATGGGATCTAATAGATAAAATAGGAATTATGTTTCTTTTCTGAATCACTCACAACCACTATCATAGTTCTAAATAAAGTTTTATGTTCAAGGATTTCCAGATGTGCTCAAGATCCATTTATTACAAAGTAGTTTCCCTTGATCAGAGAAAATTTAGATATAGTATTAAATATAATATAAATATATATGTATATATAAATATAATATAAATATAACTATATAAATATAATATAAATAAATATAAAAATAAAAATATAGTATTAAAAAGTAATTGAATATTACTGTCCCCAAACTACGTCATTAGCATTACTTCATACTACAATTCTTGATAAACTAGTTCTACCTAAAGTAGAACTTCTTACTTCTCTTGCCCTAGTTAATTTGTTCACGCTATTCACTTTTTTCATGTTTGAAATATACCCCTTCCATAATTTTTTGTTGATGATCTTATCTTTTTCCAAGCTCTGTCCCAGGTTCCATGAAGTTAAGCTTCATCTAATATCCATTTTGTAGTAGTGATCCTCTTCTCCTGCTCTTATTTTTGTCTCTTTGCCCTTTCCTACCCCATAGTTCACAATCTAACTTGTAGTAGAATTGTATGATATTTGATAATAAGGATTGCTCCCGCTCTTCCTTCCTTTATCTCATCTCTGTATCCTCAGATGTCCTTGTACCTAGTAAGAATTCAATAAATGATTATTGAAAGGAATATAATTTTCAATGGCTTTCAAAACATGCAAAGGAAAAGTAACACTTCTTGTATTAAAATATAAACATAAAGGTAGACAGTAAAGTCAGATAGAACAAATTATAAGTACTATCTTATAGAATGTATTAGACCTGATACAAGAGTTTTTCTTCTTCAAGTTTGTCTCAAAGTTATATACATTTGTTATAAGTATGCATGCATATATACATCTGTATGTATGTGTAACCTGAATATCTATTTAAGTTTGAAACTCTACTATGACTTTTGGAAAACCCTTTATATATTTATAAGCCTGTGCATGTGTATGTTATCATATGTGTGAATAAATCACCTTAATGCTTAATTGCCATTTTAACCATTTTTAAGAGAAAGCCCTGATAACTGCTCCATTAATCTTTACCTTTCATAGCCCAAGTGAAAATTTTGTAACTCACTCTTTGGATCCCAAAGAGAAAGATAAAATAGAAATTCAAATCACTCCCCATCAAGTTTTCTATATTGGAAATATATTATTCAAGTAGCAAATGAGTAGAAGGGAAGATGCTGTATTCTTTTTCAATCTAGTTTTTACTTAACCTTTGTTATTTCTAGAACAAGAATATCTATAGGAAAAGGTTCCTATAGAATGCAGTTCTTGAGTCTTTGAGATCAGTTGGATACTACCTCTGTTCATTCTTCCTTTTATGAGCCTTTGAACATTTTTAAGAAAGTAATCTAGGATCACAAAGCTTTTTGTCACATTAATTTATTTGATCAGTTTGGATACAGTAGGGGGAAAAAGGTGGGCCTGGAAGCTTTTTTCAAATTCAATATATGATGGTCATTACCTGTGTGGTTTTGGCTAAAGATTTTTTTACCTCTGGTTTCAGTTTCCTCATTTAGATGTCCTTTCCACTACTATCTATAGATTCATTATCTTATGGCTTAGTTAATATTCTAATTCTGCCTGATTCTGAGGATTTGATTTTTTTCTAATATTTTATTAAAATGTAACTTTTTTTTTCCTAAGGCATACCAAGAGGAACATCAATATTTTCCCAGTTTCATTAAACAACAGAATCCATGTTGGCCTAGACCAGACTGGTCATGTACTTAAATATGTTTTTGAAATAGATTCTGCTTTAAAATCTACCTGACAAGTGTTAGTCCAGCCTCCACTAGAATGTGGAGAGTACATTAATTTCCAAGGAAGTATATTTCATCTTTTGGCACCTCTAATATTTTTACCCTTACATTAAAGCTAAATTGTCCTTTCAGCAGTTTCAACACACTGGTTCTAATTCTTTCCTTTGATGTCAAATAGATACATTTGAATGCTTTCTTCATGTTACAGTCATAAAAATTATTGACAACATGACCTGGTCTTAGCTTTTTTTGTCCAGTTTAAATCCTCCTATTTTGTTTTATTGATATTTGCATGACATAGATTAAATGTCCTTTACCATATTGATTGCCCTTTTTTGGATTCACTACAGATTACTAATGGTTTTGCAAGAATATTGCACCCAGAATTAAACATTTGCGTGCTCTCTCTGTTATATTTCCTCTTTTTAGTTAAGTGCCTCACTTGGCCAAATATCATGGCAAGTTCTCCCCATTCACTTTAGTTCCCATCCATCTCTTTAATAGCCACCCCTACTACTTGGATCAGAGTCAACACCTTAAAACAGTGGTGTCTGACTCTCATAGAAATAGATCCCTGAGGAACATATATTGATGTTAAAAAATCTTATTAAAATAATATTATCTCACAAAGGACTATAAAAGAATACATACCTTTTGAACCAGTACTACTACTACTATGTCTATATCCCAAAGAGAGAAAAAAAATTGGAAAGGACCTCTTTGTACAAAAGTATTTATAGCTGCTCTTTTTGTGATGGTAAAGATTTGGAAACTCAAGGGATATCCCTCAATTGGGAAATGGCTGAACAAATTGTGATATGTGATGGCAACGGATTGTGCTATAAGGAACAATGAACAGGATGATTTCAGAAAGAGCTGCATAGACCTTTTTGAACTGATGCAGAGTGAAAAAAGTAGAACCAGGAAATATTACATAGTAACTACAATATTGAAAAACAGTCAAATGTGATAGACTTTGCTATTAACAGCAAAACAATGATCCAAGATAATTCTGAGGACTTATGAAAAAGAATACTGTTCACCTCCAGAGAAATAACTGTTGGATTAGTTTTTTTTTACCCATAATAAAATTATATTTTTATATACTGGCCTGAGCCAGAATTCTTTGAACTGCTCTGAGAAGCCATTTTTCTCAACAGTCAAATCAACAGCCTGTCCTCTCAGGACTTAGGTATTGTTAATACCATATCAATGCCCATAATCTATAAGGGTTAGTAAACCCCTATAACAATATTTAAGTACATAAATTAATGCTTGATAATTATTTACTTCAATCATGCATCATTAGTTTCTCCTCTTCAGAGTCAGAGGACGTAAAGGATGTAAAGATTTATTAAGGAAGTGAGGAGGGCCTTAATTTTTTTTGAAATTAGGAATTATTAAACAAGGTCTATGAGTTTGTGACTGCACCTGCATTTACACTCTGGTACATGATTTAAACATCCCTTAGTCGTCCAGTCCAACTCACAGTAGCTTGATTTATAATCATTCCTAAAGGTTGATGGTTGTTTGAGTGAGCAGATGGTTGGTTAGTGTAACTGGAACAAAATATTTTTTAAATAATATTTAACAGAAGGGAAGGAGGCAGCTTTGTGGCAACAAAACTTTACAGTATATCTCACCAATTGATATCATCCTTCTCTAGGGAAATATTGACTTTAAAATATCTCTCCCCACATCCTCATGTAACCAGCATGGAGTACAGAATATGGAATATAGTTGAACTCAAGGAAAGGTGGTCAAATAGGGATCCCTTCAATGTAGAATATAGGACTGGAACATAGCGAATCTTGTTCTGAAAGTCTAAATTAAATCATCGTGACTTCACTATACACAAGTCACCATGATTACTTTGTAGTAATTCTTAGAATCTAGAGGACTCTGAGTCAGGATAATTTTCCTTTGCCTTATTTTAGCTAAACTTTAAGCTTTCTTTACAATTTTATTTCATTTTTTCTGTCATTCTCTCTCACTCCCAACTTTGTCTTGCCTTTGTCTATCTGCTCTAATATTTAGATTATCATTTATTTTCATTTTGAATCTAAAAAACTCCTTTTCATTTTCTTTTCTGTCCTCTATTAATGATCAGTTCTAGGGGCTCTTTGAATATCTCCTTGAATTTTTGTGACATTGCTTTGTCCCGGTTGTCATAGTACCCATCTGATTCATCCTTCTCAATCTCCCAACCACCCTCATCAGCCATGTCCCATATGCATCTGGTTCTCTCCATAGGCCTCGTCTCTTTTGTTCCTACATTCTTTCTGTGGGTGATCTCATTGGCTTCTGTGAGTTGGACCATCATCTCTATGCAAATAATTCCCAATTTACATACCTAAATAATACTCTATACCAAATTTATACTCCATCTGTCTGCTATATATTTCTACCGGGATATTCCATAAGCATCTCAAATTCAACATATTTCAAACTGAATTGGTTTTATTTTTCCTTAAATCCTCCTCACTTCCTAACTTCAATACTCTTATAAAGGATACCAACATGCTTCTTGGTTCTAGGTTCAAAACTCAGGAATAATTCTCATTCAATATTCATTCTTTCTCATCTCCCATGTAATCAGTTAGAAAAATTATTTTTTTATTATTATATCACATCTTTCAAATATTCCCTCTTTTTTCTCCTTGTGTCACAACAACCCTAATTTTGACCCAACATATCTATTGCCTAGATTAATGCAAAAGATTCCTAATTGACACTTTTCCATATATAGTCTCCTCAACTGCCAAATTGATATTCTTAAATTATAGACTTGACCATATAATATTCCTCATCAAGATGTTTCAATGACCTCTTGTTGCCTCTAGATGAAATATTAACTTTTCTGTGTAGCATTTAATCATTCAGAGTAAAAATCCAGTTTCTTTCTAGGTCAATTCCACATAACTTTCTCTTATTCTCTCTATCCTTGCAGCCCAAATAACCTACCTATTTTTCCCCATGCACAGAATTCGTTCTTGACTCTTCTATAACTCTACAAAGGTTATTTCCTAATCTAGGAAATTTTTCTCTATTTCAAGTCTTAGCTCAAGGGCCACATCCTACAGCACACTTTTCCTGCTTTCTCTAGTTGTTAATTCTACCATCAAATATATATACATATATATAATTTATATTAAATACACATATAAAATTGCTTATCTATGTACATATTATATATCATGAGAGAAAGTACACTACTAAAGGATAAAAAGTATAATAGATTTTGTCTTGATATTCCCAAACTCTTGAGGCAATATCTGTAGTATATTCAATGCTTCATAAATGTTTCCTGAAAAATTGAATTACAACTTTTTTCCAAAACAACTGATCTTCTGATTGTACATCAATTAGCTCAACTCACCCTGTGACCTGTATTCTCTCTTTTTTACAGTTCTCGAAGAGATATATATCATTTGGAAGAAGACAACAGGAAGACTAAAAAAATATACCTTGACTTACTATTTTTACCCTTTTTCCTGATTTACTATTTGTAGAACAATTACAACTCTGATTAATAAAGTAGGTTTAGATAAATAGAGGTGTAGGCTTGGCTAACTAGATTCAACATAATCAGAATTTAGAGTTTTATTTTCCTTAGAAAAAATCCCTTAAAAATCTTTATAACAAAAATCTCTGAGAAAGGTCTAATTAGTAAAATTTATAAGGAGCTAAATCAATTGTACAAAAAATCAAACTATTCCCCAACTGATAAATGGGCAAGGGACATGAATAGGCAATTTTCAGATAAAAAAATCAAAACTATCAATAAGCACATGAAAAACTGCTCTAAATCTCTAATAATTAGAGAAATGCAAATCAAAACAACTCTGAGGTACCACCTCATACCTAGCAGATTGGCTAAAATGACAGCAAACAAAACTAATAAATGTTGGAGGGGATGTGGCAAAATTGGGACATTATTACATTGTTAGTGGAGTTGTGAATTGATCCAATCATTCTGAATGGCAATTCAACTATGCCCAAAGAGTGCTAAAAGACTGCCTGCCCTTTGATCCAGCCATACCACTGCTGAGTTTATATGCCAAAGAGATCATAGTGAAAAAGACTTATACAAAAATATTTAAAGCCACACTCTTTGTGGTGGCAAAAAAACTGGAAAACGAGGATATGCCCTTCAATTCAGGAATGGCAGAACAAATTGTGATATCTGTTGGTGATGGAATACTATTGTGCTCAAAGGAATAATGAACTGGAGGAATTGCATGTGAACTGGAATGACCTCCAGGAATTGATGCAGAGTGAAAGGAGCAGAACTAGGAGAACATTATACACAGAGACTGATACACTGTGGTAAAATCAAAGGTAATGGACTTCTCTACTAGCAACAATGCAATGATCCAGGACAAATATGAGGGACCTATGAGAAAAAATGCTATCCACTTTCAGAAGAAGAACTGTGGGAGTAGAAACACAGAAGAAAAAGATTAGAGCAGCCTAGCAAAAGGGACACCCACAAACCAATTCACCGACTATATCTGTCTAGCTGGTAGACCAAACAACATCAGGACAGTGTTAAACTATCTCTGGCTGAGGGCTGGTTCCCTCAGCCTGGCCTTACCTTCTAGGTCCATAGCCAACACTTGCCAACCTCCCCTAGCAACAGCCTCTCAAGAGCCTGAAACCCTCTTAACTCAGTTTTCCCTTCCATGTTAAAATAAAACCCTTAGCCTGCAACTGAGAGTTTCTATGATTATTATAACATCATCTTGGGTTAAAAGGGCTGAGGAGAGGTGAGAATAGCAACCACTTGACTCTAAATGAAGTACTGGGCAAGCATCCATTTTATTCAGGAAGTGTGTGAGCTTCACTTCCTGTTGAGTTCTTCTTTCACTCCAGCAGGGAGGGGCCCCTTACTCTCCACCTTAAAGGAGCCTATAGATAGCACGGAGAATGACTGGGCATCACAGCTCAGGCTACACATACCTGACAGTCTCAAATCACCTGCTACTGAAGTTATTGGCTCCCAGGCCAAGATGACTGACATGTACCACCAGCTCCCCTGTTATCAGACACATCATCTACTTATTACAACATGAATCCTATAACCATGGAAAAATGTTCTTAGTTAATTAAATAAAAATTTCAAAATTTAAATTGAAAAAAAGAAAGAATCCCTTAAGAAAGACCACTATCCATATCCAAAGAAGGAACTGTTGGAGTAGAAACACAGAAGAAAAACAACTGCTTGATCACATGGTTCAATGGGGATAAGATTGGGGATAGAGACTCTAAATGATCACTCTAGTGCAAATATTAATAATATAGAAATAGGTCTTGATCAATGGCACATGTAACACTCAGTGGAATTGCTCATTGGCTATAGGTGGGGGCATGGGAGGAGCAGAGGGAAAGAACATAAATCATGTAACCATGAAAAAATATTCTAAATTAATTAAATAAATTAATTTAATAAAAAAAAAAGAAATGACACACAAACAAAAAGAAATAACCCCTTAGTTTAATAGAAAAGAAAATTGAATTTCAGAGAGGGAAAGTAAGTTGCCTGAGGAACATAACTAACTAGAGGCAGAGCTGGGATTGTAACTTAATTTTCCAATCCAAATCTTTGTTGTCTTATTGGAAATTCATCTTATTTTCAAAGTTCAGTATAATTTTTAGAAGGGCATTAGATTTTTATTTGTTCCACAGAGAAGGGATACTCAATAACTTGTCATTTGAATGATTTAGTTAGACCCCTTCCACCTGAAAATATAGGTACCCCATTGAGACCATGGATTGGGACATCTTTTCTACTGTGAGTTTGACTAGTCACATATAGTAATGTTCTCTTAAATTGACACAAATTTAATCTCTGTCTCTCATTTCTCTCACACATTACACGCTATCTCTGTCTGTCTCTGTCTCTGTCTATCTGTCTCTCTCTTTTTCTGAAAAACAAATAATTTGAAATAATTCTGTCACCATTATTCAGAATTTCACTAGCTTGGAATAATATAACTTCAGAGCTGAGCAGACTGATAATACTGTAAATGAAAACCCAAGCAATTTGTAAACTGTCAAATTTAATACAAGATCTTTGTGTTAATGGGATTTTATTGACTTCTCACATCAACAGAAGAAATGGGTTGATAGAGTGCCAAGAAGGAAATGAAGATACAATACACTTTCTGCTTACACCTCTAGAGCCATATAAATTTGGTTGGTGAATTAGAAACTCTCCAGTTCGTTGGCTAGGGCCTTTTGATTGCCACAACCCTATGACACTGCCTAGCTATAAAATCATCATATTTTGAAGAGTGGGTGGTGAAGATAGATGAGAAGTTTGAATTCCAATTTCTAGGAGAAAATTCATGAATATACAACACACTTTTTTCTTCCTTCTCCCCTCCCCCACAACTGCTGAGCTGGCCTTCTGCCAGTCATCTTCTCTCCACTTTCTTCCATTTGGAGTTCAGTTTGTAAGGCTCTATTTTAGGGAAAATGCAGATGTTATACTACAAATTCATTTAACACAGAAGAACAAACCACTATGGTGCTCACAAACATATGGAAGGACTAATATAGTTTTTGACTCCCCTTTTCTCCATTCTTACCACTTTGTCTCCTACCCTCACCCTTTTTTACTCCTTTCTTCTCCAGCCCCTCATCCTTCACTCTTGAAGCCAGAAAGCCCCAATTTTTGTTTTATTGCATAAATTTTCTATGGTAATCTGGTGAAATATTTGTACCCATTCTCAAAATACCTACTTTCATAATTGAAGAAAGTTACATTTTAGTTAGAGGTTCATAAAAAAAGTTAGAGGTTCATAAAAAAAGAAAAAATTATATATTTTCCCATCTAAGTACCTATAGCTTTTGATATGTAGCCATGGGTCTTCTTGTCAATCTATTTACTATAGATCAAGATTTTCTGCCTTAAGCATTTGAATCTTCAAATTTAGCATAACATTGAAGTAATAGTCTATTTTCTCATGACAAGTGACAAATTAGGCAAACAGTAATGCATCTGTGAGTGATTGTCTTCATCTCTTACTCCTTGTGAATACTCAGGTACATATTTTTTAGAAGATAGAATGTGCATTGACTAAGATGGTCTTCAAACTTGCATAATTAAAACATCCTAAATAATGCTGTTTTCTAAAAGTTCTTTGTTAGTTCTCTAGCTTTTGATGCACCTGAGATGCAAACAGATGTCTGTCAACTCTGGATAAGTACCTTCCATTCCAAATGCCAAACTATACTCCAGCTGAAAGAAGAAATAACAGACACATTACAGTGACCAGACATTAATGTAATAGAGACCCCTTGAGCATGCCTGAAATTCCATTCAACAATGTATTAATTCATATTTGCCAGCATATTATAGACTCTCTTCTGTCCTTGCTGTGCATCTAACTTACAATAATGCCAGGAAGTGTTATACATGTCACTCTAGTGAAAACATCCTTCAGACCTTGCAAGTTGAGTACAAGTTCCAGAGACAGTTTTCTCCTAATTGCTAAAATTAAGGAGGCTGCTTGTCTTCCCACAGAGTGACATATATATATATATATATATANATAATGCCAGGAAGTGTTATACATGTCACTCTAGTGAAAACATCCTTCAGACCTTGCAAGTTGAGTACAAGTTCCAGAGACAGTTTTCTCCTAATTGCTAAAATTAAGGAGGCTGCTTGTCTTCCCACAGAGTGACATATATATATATATATATACATATATATATATATATATATATACATGTATGTATGTATATATATATACATGTATGTATGTATATATATACATGTATGTATGTATATATATATCACAAAGAGGTTACCATGGCACAAATAAAAGTTTAGACATGGTGGACAGACATTATTCATTTGTGTGTGTTTATGTGTGTGCATGTGCATGTACTAGTTTTAGATGATCAGATTTTTAAAATGAATATAATTTTTCTCTTGCAAATAGCATTTTTGTATATTAAAATATCTAAAAGGAAATATTTCATGTAATAAAAAAGCATGGGAATTAGAATCAATAAACTTGGTTTAGGACTATGCATTTGCTACTTGCTACCTATGTGATCTTAGTGAAATCTTTAAATAATCAATCAAAAACTTAAGAACCCCTACTTAAGACTAAGAGAGTTCCCAAGTCACTTGCTAAAGTGGGTGACAACTCCAGAGGCCACTGCCCTGCCCCTGGGCAGTGCTAGGCAAACTGTAAGACTGCAATTGGTTCCCATAAAGTAGAGGAAGGGACAGGAAGTGATGTGGATAAAGGACTATAAAAAGTCTTGCATTTCCCGTCCAAGGGGCTTCTCCTTTGGACTTTCTCTTTGGAGGAGAACTTCACTTTTGGACCTTCACCTTTTTGGACTTGACTTTCAGTGTTCTCCTTTGGGACTTCTTGGAACTCTGTGTTGGTGACCTGGACTAAAGGAGGAGATTCTTTCCCTGGATCCTGTGTTGGCTTGCTGGTTGAGTAGCTGGCTTTCCTTTCCTGGCTTCTGGAGAGATTGGTTCCAGAGAGGCCTTCCTTTCGTGGAGGAGGCTGCATTGGTGGAACACCACCGGGTCTTTTGGCTGAAGATTATTGAGCCCTACCAGGGCTGAGCCAGACACCAGAGCAACATTTAGGGTGATAGGCTTCAAATTTTCTCTACCCTCTTCTTACATTTCCCCACTTTCTCTCTTTCAACCTCTTTGTAAATAAAGCTACTAAAAGTCATTTTGACTTGAGCTATAATATTTTTAAATTGGTGACCACAATATTGCTTTAGAACTTTTTAAATCTCTACATGACCCAGTAAGATTGCATGCATGGTGTGTTTTAAAAACAAATATACATTCACACTCACAGATTAACACATGAGTAATTAATGAATGAGTCTCAAGATTGGAAAGAAATCATCATAGGACTCTTAGGAAGGTAATTTTACCTCAGAAAGGACATTAGTATGAGTGGCCCTCCATTTATATACTGATTTCTTCTACCCTGAGAGCAATAGAGACCTAAACTAAACCTAAACAGTTTAGTTGCATTTCTCACAGATTTAAATATGGTCATATAGAGATAGCAGAAGTCCCCAAATTGAGGATCATGACCTGCATTTCCTTGGCTTTCCCCCTCAGTAGCTTACAGTTTAATACATAATCAAATAAAATATTCAAGATTAACCCAACCTCTCACCTATTCTCAAGTTTTATTTTTCCCCTTCCTTCTTAATGTTTTTCAAATATTCTACTATTATAACATGATGTTCAATATAGAATTATAGATTCATCACTATATTATGTAATTATATTATTTTTATTTACTTAAAAAGATCTATGATTCATCCATGAGAGTCTTATATCAATCATCCATTAACCTCTCCTAACTTAGCCAAATAATTTGGCAAAGAATGCCACTCATTCTTCATGATGTAAAGAGTAAAATTATGGTTGGACTGAATATTGAAGAGTTTGGTCACCAGAAATTAAGGTCTTAATTTCAAATGAAAGACTCAAGTCAGTATGGTAGTTTATTTACAAAAAGGAAGAGTGAAAGTAAGGGGGAGAGAGAGAGAGAGAGAGAGAGGCAGAGAGAGAGACAGAGAGAGAGACAGAGAGAGAGACAGAGAGAGAGAGAGAGAGAATATTCCTCTAGCCTGGTCCAAATGGGCCCAGAGTTAAATTGAGCAAGTAGGCTAGCCTCAAGGCCTACCCCAAGATGAGAGGCCTCTACAGAGGCTAGTCCTTCCAGAAAAACTAGGAAAGGGAGTCAACCTTTTCACTCACTCATGTGGCAGTCCACAGGGAAGCAGACTGAGATCTTAAACCCGAGCTCCTCCAATGCCAAATTCAAAGAGGAAAAAACCTCCTCACAGGAAGTTACCTTCATATTTAAAAGACTGTTCTTTGCATCACTTCCTGTTTCTTCCTTCCACTTTAATGTGGACAAATGGCAGCTTTAATTTTTCTTCAGACTGCCCAGGGGGCAGTCAGTTTTTTTTGATTTGTTACTCTCTAGCACATGTGGGTCATAGACCTTGCCCCCACCAAGGATTAACTTGGGGAGTATACATTCCTGGTGGCTAAAATCTAAAGAATAGTAGGGGAGAATTAATCCCATCTTCACAATGAGTTGCTATGGATGATAATGATAACAACAAAATTGGTGCTGCTGCTATTGCTTCTGTTGCTAATGACACATAGGAGTAGTAGTAATAGATTGCCTGTTGGACATCTTCTCCACATTTGGTCACACTAGTATTTAGATAACAAGTAATTTACTCATCATCACTTGGCTTGAAGTTGAAGGTTTTACAGTCTAGTTATTACCTAAGAGAGCTCATATTCCACTCAAACCACCATAGCACAACAAGATAATGGATTTCACTTTTGCGAATGATGCTTCATAACATGTATTTGTTATAAAAATGGGATAAATTTGTTAAATGATTAAATGAAATGTTATTTGAACAAAAGTTTCAGAATGTTGGAAATACTTAGTAGTAACAATAATATCACTAAAGAAAAAATTTTTTTCTCATCAGGAAAATGGAGACCTTCCTGCCCAAAATAAATCTCTATCTTATTCCTTCCCTTCCAAGAATATTAGGTTTGTTCAAAGCATATATGATAGGACTATATATGTATACATCTATCTATACATGTATACACTAGTACTTTCTCACAAATGGTTAAGGCTCAAACATACCCCACCCAAATAATGAATCAGGTGCATTCTTCTCCTTGCCTTTTGTTAAAGGAATTATCTTTCCCGAAAAAACAGAAAGTCACCTCTGAGACTTCTCTGGTGCATATATATATATATATATATATATATCTTGAGGCAGCTTCCTCCATATAAAAGAATATTAAAAGTTCCATTTATTAAATTATTACTTCCTCTGATGTGGTGAATGTCTAAGATCAGTTGAATTACTCTATACTGCCTTCCTTACTAAATCCATGTCTATATGGAAATAGGGGAAGGGGATTATGTTCAGAGAAGCTAAATGATACTAAGTTAAAATATTTACTTGCTGTGTTATGGCAAAGTAAATCTCCTTTTGTTAACTGTTCAATGGTGTGTGAGCAATTCATTTTTTTTTTCCAACATTCAACCTGAAATAAGAGAGTACTAGCATGAGGCCCTCCTCTAGCAGTAAATCATAGAGAACACTCAGAGAAATTCAAAACCTTTATTAATTGGTAAGATTGTTTATTCCCACATTTACCTGAAATTCTTCAATCATTCTACCATAATATTAAATATGAAGTAAATAATGTGCACTTCATTTATAAAACACTTTGAATTTTATAATACATGTTTTCATTGTCTGGAGATTTGATTGGTGATTTTATTTACACTAATGCCTGCTTTCCCCACACTATTAAGTTTTTTTCTTTTCTTGTACATTAATGAATCAGAAGCTTCTTTACTTGCAAAACAAATCTAGTCTTTCTTTCTCTTCTTCCCCAAAGGTATCTTGCTTATTTGACTGATGTTACTGCTATGATATTACATGGAATAAAATCACTCAACTAAGAGGAGACAAAAGTTTAGGTAGGACTCATTCAGGGCCTAATCTAAGGAAGTAGAGGGAAAAAGTCTTTCAATGTTGTCACAAGATTGTTATCACAAGTGTACAGATAGAGTTAGAATGAATGGAAGATATAATGGTTCTTAGTCCCTTGAACTGACACCTGATATTTGCCAGGCACTAACTGAAGAATAAGATAGTCATAGGAAGACTATAGACATGTAAATCTAACATAGACTGGACCATAATAATAATAGTTAGACTTTATATATTACTTGTAATCATAGCATGACTAAGACACTGATTCTTAAACATAGTAAGAATATAAGAACACAAGGTCAGAGACAAGATGGTGGCTTAGAAGCAAAAGTCGAGTCCTCTGTGAAAACTCTTCCACAACAATAAAAAACAAAGCACTTAAAATGGGACACAAAACCAAATCCAACAACAGTACAGAACTGAGGACCATCCTGCTCAAGATTAAACCTAACATGTACACTGAGAAGGTTGAATTCTTGGGTTTAAGGAAAAGAAAGAAGGAAGGTCCCTCAATTGTTTCCCCACCTACTGTGCTGAGACTCAGACAGTTGCTAGGATCTCAGGGCTAGGGCTTCAGCCCTGAGCAAGTGCTTTGCTACCATAACTACAGGAGGCTTAGGACTCTGACCATAACTGGCAGGAAGGTAGCTGGAGGAGAGGGGCAGAGAAGAGGGCAGCTTGGTCACAACCTTCAGCCACCACTCCTCCATCTTGGTCCTCCTCTGGAGGTTTTGGCCTCAGGGTACATCCAGCTCTGCAGATGAATTTGGCTAGCTAAACCTTATCTAGCAATAGTACAGTCTTCAGAAGGCAAGGAATCTCAATCTCCAACACCTCTCCCTCATTTACCAAGCTGAGATTCACAGTTAGAATCCAGCTGACTGGGGTACCAGGGTGAAGGTTACAACTGCAACAGAGTACGTTGGTAACACCAGGGGAAGCTCAGGGTTCTGAACTGGCAGCTGGCAGGAAGGGAGCTGTCAGAAAGGAAGAGAGGAAGACAAGGGTAAATAACTTCAACCTCCACACCTTCACCTTCACCATCAGCTTCTACTGGCAACTGGGGAAGATCTGGCCTCAGGGATCACTAATACAACAGATCAGCTCCATCAGACTAATTCAGTTAATCAGCAGAGCAGAGAAGAAGCCCATTCAAGAGAGAATAGCCTAAACCCTGTGATCCATCAATTAAGCAAAGGAACAAGAATATAGCCAATGATGTGGGGGAAGAGGAAAAAAAGAAAAAAATATATGAGTAAACAACAACCAAAAAAAGGAAATTACAATCAACAGCTTCTATCCAGGTAATGAGCAAAGAATGAATGGAATGGAGGAGGACCAAGGAACACCAAACAAAACCTCAAGAATTCTAGGGAACTGGACACAGGATTTGGAAGAACTCAAAACACAATTCAAAAAACAATAAAGGCTGAAGAAAATTGGTAAAGGAACTTAAAAAGCAAAATAGGCCATCTGGAAACAAAGGTACATGAACTAAGACAAGAAAGTAGTGTCTTGAAAGCCAGAATTGAGAAACTTGAAAGTGAGGCAAGGAAAGTGAAAGATAATCAACAAAGAAAAATGGACCAAAATGAAAAAGGGAGCAAAAAAGCCAGGGATGAAATATAGTCTTTAAAAATTAGAAGCCAACAACTAGAAACAAATGACTTAACAAGGCAGCAAGAGTCTATAATACAAAATAAAAAGAATTTAAAAAATGAGGAAAATATGAAACACTTCATTGATAAAACAAGAAACTTGGAAAACATATCCAGAAGAGACAATTTAAGAATAATTGGAGTACTGGAAAATCATGACAAAATCAAAAGCCTGGACATCATTGTACAAGAAAGTATCCAAAAATACTGCCCTGACATTCTTTTTTATTAAGTTTATTCATCTAATTAATTAATTTAGAATATTTTCCTATGGTTACATGATGATTCATGTTCCTTTCCTCCCCTCTTCCCACACCCTTCCATAGCCAACAAGCAATTCCACTGGATTTTGCATGTGTCATTGATCAAGACTGAGTTCCATATTATGAATACTTGCACTAGGGTGATTGTTTAGAGTCTACATTCTCAATCATATCCCCACTGAACAATCTGATCAAGCAGTTGTTTTTCTCCTTTGTTTCTACTCCCTCAGTTCTTTCTCTGGATGCGTATAGTGTTCTTTCTCATAAGTCCCTCAGAATTATCCTGGGTCATTTCAGTGCTGCTCATAGCGAAGTCCGTTATATTTGATTGTGCCACAGAGTTTCCATCTCTGTGTATAATGTTCTCCTAGTCCTGCTACTTTCACTCTGCATCAATTCCTGGAAGTCATTCCAGTTCACATGGAATTCCTAGTTCATTATTCCTTTTAGCACAATAGTCTTCCTTCACTAACAGATACCACAATTTGTTCAGCCATTCCCCAATTGAAGGGCATCCCCTCACTTTCCAAATTTTTGCCACCACAAAGAGCATGGCTATAAATTTTTTTGTACAAGTCTTTTTTTCCTTATTACCTCTTTCGAGCACAAACCCAGCAGTGGTATGGCTGGGTCAAAGGACTGCCCTAACATTCTTTAACAAAAAGGTAAAGTGGAGACTGAAAGATTCCATAGATCACATCTGGCATTAAAATCCCCAAATGACTATCCCTGGGAATGTTATTGCCAAGTTCAAGAACTTCCAGACCAAGGAAAAGATACAACAAGATGCTAAAAAGAAACTATTCAGATATCATGGAACCACAGTTAGCATAATACAGACTGACTGCATCCACACTGAAGGATCATAAGGCATGGAATATAATATTCTGGAAAGCAAAGGAAGTGAGTCTATAACAAAGAATCACCTAACCAGCAAAATTGACCATATTCTTGCAGGGGAATGTATGGTAATTTAATAAAATAGAAAACTTCCAAGCATTCTTAAATAAAATATCTGACTTAAACAGAAAATTTGATGCCCAAACACAGAATTCAAGAGAATCACCAAAAGGTAAATAAGAAAGGGGAAAAAATTAAGGCACCCAATAAATTCAAATGATTTATATTCCCATAAGAATAGATTATATTAGTTACTCTCTAAAATTGTTATTATCATCAGGGTAGCTAGAAAAAGTATACTTAGATGGTACAGTGACAAATTTTATAGGATGATATGTCAAGAAAAATAAAAAACTAGGGGTTAAAAAGAGAATACTACAAAGAGAAATGAGAAAAGAAGTAAAAGAGTGTAAATATATATTTCATGAAGAAGCCCATGAGTGGAAGAGGTTGGAGACAGGTAATTCTTAAATCTTATGCACATTGAAGTCGACTCAAAGAGGGGAGAACAATCAGATCCATTGGGGCAGAGAATTGTATTGTGCCCTATAGTGACGAGGAAGGGAAATAAACAGGCTGATGCGGATGGGAGCAATACAAAGGTGGGAGAGGTGGGGGTTGTTTAAAAGGGACTATAGTAAGAGGGGAATAAGTAAGATGGGAGTGGTGGGAAGGGGAGTAACATTAGGGAGGGGAAGTGGGGGAGACTGACTAAAAGTGAAAAGGAGAGGGGAAGGTAAGAGGGATGAGAGAAAAGGCAGAATCAAAGAAGGAAGTTGAAACGGGGAGGGGGTAGTATACACAGACAGAAATCATAACTGTGAATGGGAATGGAATGAACTCACCGATAAAAAGGAAGTAGATAGAAGAATGGATTAAAAACCAGAATCCTATCATATGTTGTCTACAAGAAACACACTTGAGGCAGGTAGACATACACAGGGTAAAGGATAGAGGGTGAAGCAGAATTTACTGGATTTCAACTGAGAAGAAGAAGGCAGGAGTAGCAATTATTATTTTAGACAAAACTAAAACAAAAATAGATCTCAATTAAAAGAGATAAAGAAGGTAATCTCATCTTAATGAAAGGCAGTATAAATAATGAAGAAATATTAGTACTTGGCATATATGCACTAAATGTTACAGAATTCAGATTTCTAAAGGAGAAACTAAAGGAGCTTAAGGAGAAAATAGATAGTAAGACCATATTAGTAGGGTACCTCAAACTTCCTTTGTCAAAACTAGATAAATTGAACCAAAAATAGATAGTAAAGAAGTAAGGAAAGTGAATGAAATGTTAGAAAAATTAGAGCTAATAGATATCTGGAGGAAAATAAATTAGGATAAAAAGGAATATACCTTATTTTCAGCAGCATATGGTACATATTCAAAGATTGACCATGTAGTACATGTAGTAGGGCATAGAAATATTGCAAACAAATACAGAAAAGCAGAAATAACAAATGCATTTTTCAGACCATAATACAATAAAAATCATAATAATTAAGGGCTTGTGAAAAGGCAGATTTAAAATTAATTGGAAACTAAATAATCTAATTCTTCAAAACCGGTGGGTCAAAGAACAAATCAAGGAAATAATTACTGATTTCATTGAAGAGAATAACAATGAGGAAACCAATTATCAGAATCTATGGGACACCGAAAAAACAATACTCAGGAAAATTTATATCCCTGAGTGCATATATCCACAAATCAGAGAGGGAAGAGGTCAATGATTTGGGCATGCAACTTCAAAAACTAGAAAGATAACAAATTAAAAATCCTCAGATAAAAACTAAATTGGAAGTCATAAAAATCAAAGAGAAATTAATAAAAGTGAAAGTAAAAGAACTACTGTCCTAATAAATAAGACTAGGAACTGGTGCTTTGAAAAAAAAAACAAATGAAATAAAGTACTAATTAATCTAATAAAAAAGAAAGGAGGAAATCAAATTAACAATATCAAAGATGAAAAGGAAGACCTCACCTCTAATGAAGAGGAAATTAAGGTAATTATTATGAACTATTTTGCCCAATTATGTAGCAATAAGGATTATAATCTAGGTGAAAGGGGTTAATATTTACAAAAATATTAATTGCCTAGATTAGCAAAAGACGAAATAAAATACTTAAACAATCCTATCTCAGAAAAAGAAATTGAACATTCATCAAAGTATTCCCTAAGAAAAAATCCCCAGGGCCAGATGGATTCACAAATGAATTCTATCAAACATTTAAAGAACAATTAATCCCAATGCTATACAAACTATTTGACAAAATAAGCAAAGAAGGAGTTTTACCAAATTCCTTTTAGGACACAAATATGGTACTGATTCCAAAGCCAGGCAGACCAAAAACAGGGAAAGAAAACTACAGAATAATTGCCTTAATGAATATAGATGCAAAAATCTTAAACAGAATACTATCAAAAAGACTCCAGCAAGTTGCCAAGAAGATTATTCATTATGACCAGGTGTGATTTATACCAAGAATGGAAGGATGGTTTAATATAATTGACTATATCAGCAACCAAACCAATAGAAATTACATGATTATTTCAACAGGTAAAGAAAAAGCCTTTGACAAAATACAACACTCATTCCTTTTGAAAACAATAGAAAGTATAGGAATAGATGGGCTTTTTCTAAAAATAATCAATAGCATATCAAGGTGACCTGGTCATTGCTCCCCTCCATGTGTTGCCTCTCTGTATTGGAATTTAAGCTATTTGAGGAGAAGATTTGCTTTTACCTTTGTTTTAGTATCTCCAGTGCTTAACACAACACTTGATACATAGTCTGCACTTAAACAATGCTTTTTTCATCTACTCTTTCAGAGAAGTTAGATGATGTGTTTAAGTTTCACAGGTAATAAGGTGAAGAACTGAGGCATGAGCAAATCCAATGTACTTTCTTTCCACTAAACATCTGTAAACTAGAAGGCAAAAGGGGGTCCAAATTTAGAACCCCAAGAAACTCAGGGCAGGTAGGGGTAGTTAGAACTGGATTATATAAGGGTGTGACACCCCCCAGGCAGAAGAAGCTCATTCTGGGTTATGGGATCTAAGTTGGTGGTAGCGTGAACAAGATACTCCTTGAACCTTAGTTACTCCCTATACCAGAAGCTCCATAAACCTTTCCCTGCTATTCAGATACAAATTGTTCCAGTCTGTCCCCATATTAACCTGCTTCCTGTTGCCCTTATAATATCCAACTAGCAGTATCTGAGATTAAAACATCATCTCTGAAGATCTTCAAGCAACATCTGTCAATACCCTGCTAAAGCTTGCTCAATTATTTATTTGGTTAGGTATTTGAGTTTTAGGATAGGCAGAGAAAGGAAGAACTATGAAGAGGCATTGCCCTTTGTGGTGCCAGCCACAGGCTCAACTCCTCACCCCATTTTCCTTACCTTCATCCCTTTCCCAATCTAACTTCCTATATTAATGAAAGAAGTTACTCTACAGTTCTACAGTTGGGGTATGCCATAACTTCATCACTCACTCTGATAGAATCCTTCATTACATCCAAGTCTGGAAATTAAAAGGGACCTTCAATAGTGGGGGCCCTCCTGTTTTCCATACAAATCCTTTTGTGTGGATCTCACTCATCAGCCAGCAACACACCTTATAGAAGAAGAACTCTTCCTCTCTACTATTCATCAAGTTGAGAGAGAATTAGAACAAATCCTCTCAGGGGAGCCTCTGACCTCCCTTTCCCCAGTAAGGTCAGCTTGGTCAGCCTCTTGTTACTGGCCTAAGAAATACCCATCCCCCACAGGAGGCTTGAGTGGCAGTAGTTCCATTTGCTGCTTGCTTGATCTTGCACATCTCAGACTGCATTCTTTTTTTGCATTAGCTTTTTTTCTGAAGATGTTTATATGCTTTTTCTTTCATACTTTACTCACACAAGATCAGTAGGAAAAATTGTTCATTTTCTAATTACTTATGGCCATTTTCTAACTCTAATTCTGTCATTATCACCACAATTGTTAGTCCCTACATACGCTTTTAAATTTTATCTCATACTTGTCTAGAACTCAAGGACCTCCAGATCACTCCCCAATATCCAAAATAATCTCAGAACTTGACTCACAAATTCAGTACATAAGCATTTATGAAGTTTCTACTATGTATATACCATTGTGGTAAGTAGAGGGGATACCAAGAAAGGCAAAATGTGATCTCTGCTCTCAAGGAGATCACACTCTACACATGGAGATAATATGGAAAGACAATAAAGTACAGATAAAATGTACACAAACTAAATTGGAGATAATCAATAGAAGAAGGGAGGCACTAAAATTTATGGGAAGTGTGAAATGTTTCCGGTAGATGGTAGGATTTTAAGTGGGACCTGAAGGAAAGCAAGGAAGCTAGAAATCAGAGAAGAGGAGCTACCATTCCAGGTTTTGGAACAACTAGTGAAAATATCTAGAGGCAGACAATGAAGGCTATTATGAGAGGGAAAGAAAAGAGACCAGTGTCACTGAGTAATGGCGTTTGTAGGGGTAGGGAAAATATAAAAAGATTGAGAATGTAGGATGGGGCTTGGCAAGTTTGAGGGCTTTTGATGACAATGACAGTTTTAGATTTTATCCTGGAAGTGATAAAGTTTTAGATTTTATCCTGGAAGTGATAAACTTTTGAGAGTAGAAGAGATTATTGATAAAACTCAGTTAAAAAGACCATTGACAAAGTGACTTGCATATTAAGGAAGGTAACCATGATGGACAGATGATTTGAAAACACTTAATATGAAGACTGCTTTGGGAAATTGGGTAGAGTTAGCTTAGAATAGAGAGTACAGTTGTACAATATATGCTTTTTATGAATCTGGACAGTCATTAAATTAGTGAGCATTAAGGGCTTACTCTGTGCCTAGCACTGTGGCTAAGATCTAGAGGTCAGAACAAGGAGAAATGAGTATAACTACAGAGGCAGACTTTGGATTGTTACCAAAAATAATACCAAACAATTAGAGCTGTTAAAATGTATTTGGAATATACAGTACTGTGATCTCCAGCAATGAAAATCTTTAAGTAAATGATAGATGACAACATGAATGTTAAACTAATGATTCTAACTTCCAGTATGGGCTAGACAAGGAATTTCTGAGATCTCTTTCAATTTTGAGATTCTATGACTGCTTGGAAAACTGAAATAAAAATTTTTATGTCAAACTTTGAAATTTCCTTTAAATTTCCCCTTGTAGGTCTTAGGTTCAAAGATACTTATTGTAAAGAATAAATTATGAGAAGTCTTTTGACAGCTAAATTTCCCCAAATTCTAAAAATAAGTTCTTATGTTTAGGAAAGGCACCAGTAATCTCTAATCCCTGTGAAAGCAAACATATGTTACATAATTCATTAAACCCCACAGGCTTTTACATACATTACCATTCAGAAACGTGTTAACATGCAGAGCAAATGATTTTCAGAGTAATTAAGGAAATGAATTGTGGCTTCTAACTGTAGGACTCTGATCATCAAACTACTTCCCAGCTACCACTTATCTTATTATTGTTCTTTATCCTCAAATGTAACACAGAGGGTGGGCAAGGAATAGGAGGGCAAAACAAAGCATGGGAGGACAATAAATGTTCCCAACCTTTCACATAAGTGGATAACATTCTGTGGAAATCAATACCTACCTTCCTTAAGGTTTCCCAATAGTATTTAGAATGTTGGTTTTGGAGGAGTTTTTCATTGGTCAATCACCACAGTGGTTTCTCATCAGCTTTCATCTAGCAAAGTCACTTACAGAACCTTTTTCTGATTCATTTTGGATTAGATTTCATGTGTAGTACTTTTCCTTTTGGGAATTTAATGTTTGGGACAGGAAAAGAATGCAAGCATTTGTAAATGCTTAAATAACCCTTCCCAACTATTGGGATAGCAAATATGAAAAAAAAAAAAAAGAAACTAAAAGTAAGTATTAGTTCCCGTCCACACATGCAAAGAAAAAAGCCAAACATGCAGGAAGGGAAAGTGGAAGAGAAAATAGATGGGTAAAAGTAAGATAGACAGACAGACAAAAAACCTGTAGAAACAAAGACATGAAAAATGTACAGACATAAATAGCCATGAGAGAAGATGCAGAATTGCTATCACTAGAGTTTCTAGTATAATATTAAATAATAGAGGTAATAATTGGCATCCTTACTTCACTCCTGATCTTTTTGGGAACACTTTTAATTATCCCCATTGCAGATGATACTTGTTGATGGCTTTAAATATGTACTATTTATTATTTTGAGCAATGGCCCTTCTATTCCTACACTTTCTAGTATTTTCAATAGGGATGGGTGTTGTATTTTGTCAAAGGCTTTTTTTGTATCTCGAGATAATGATGTGATTTTGTTGGTTTAATTATTGATATGGCCAATTGGTGGATGGTTTTCCTAATTCTAAATCATCCTTGCATTTGTGGTATAAATTCCATCTGATTATAATGGATAATCCTTGTGATAACTTGCTGGATTCTTTTTGCTAGTATTTTATTTAAAATTTTTGTGTCTATGTTCATTAAGGAGATTGGTCTATAGTTTTCTTTTTCTGTTTTTTGTACTTCCTGGCTTAGGAATCAATACCATATTTGTATCATAAAAAGAAATTGGTAATAGTTCTTCTTTGCCTATTTTGTCAAATAATTTAATAGTATTGGGATTAGTTGTTCTTTAAATGTCTGATAGAATTCACTTGTGAACCAATCTGGTCCTGGGGATTTTTTCTTAGGAAGTTTTTTGATGGCTGCTCAATTTCTTTTGCTGAGATGGGATTAAGTAGTCTATTTCCTCTTTTGTTAATCTTGGCATTTTATATGTTTGTAAATATTCACCCATTTCACCTAGAGTGTCATATTTATTGCAAAATTTTACATTTACTTTCTCTGCTTTTCTGCATTTTGTGGTGAAGATTCTTTGCCCAAGTACATGGTCAGTTTTTGTATATGTACTATGTGCTGCTGAAAAAAAGCTTTAAAATAATTTTAATCCTTATTCACATTTTTTCACATATCTATTAAATTTAACTTTTCAAAAATTTCATTCACTTCCTTTACTTTTTTCTTATTTATTTTTTCATTAGATTTATCTAGTTCCGATAGGGCAAGGTTAAGATTCCTCACTAGTATAATTTTACCGTCTATTTCCTCCTTATGCTCCTTTAGTTTCTCCTTTAAAAATCTGGATGCTATATCATTTGGTGCATATATGTTAAATATTTATATACTTCATTATCTATACTACCTTTATCAAGATATAAATAACTCACTTATCTCTTTTAGTTAAATGTATTTTCCTTTATCTTTATCTGAGTTCATAATTGCTACTGCTACTTCAATTGTCTCAGTCGAAGCTCAATAGATTCTTCTTCAGGTTCTTACCTTTACTCTGTGTGTGTATACTTGCCTCAAATGTGTTCCTTGTAAATAACATATGGTAGGATTCTTTTTTTTTTGATCCACTCTGTAATATGTTTCTGTTTTAAGGATAAGTTCATCCCATTTACATTCTCATTTGTGATTACCATCTGTATATCCCCCTGTATCTTGATTTCCTCTTTTAATACCACTCTTTTTCCTCTCATTCTTTTTCTCTACACCAGTCTTTTGCTTTTAATCACTCTTCCCCATTCCTTTTCCCTTATATTACTCTCCTTCCTACCACCATCCTTGTTATTCCCCATCCTACTTTTCTACAAGGTCTTTTAATCACTACCCTTCCATTTCTTCCTCCATCATTTTACTCTCCTCTCCACTACCCACTTTCTTATTCCCCTTCTACTTCTTTATAGAGTAAGATAGGATTCTATAACCCAATAAATGTAATTGTTCATCCCTCTATGAGCCAATTCCAATTAAGGTAATGTTTAAGTATTACTTATCACCACCCTCATCATTCCCTGCACTGTAATAATATTTTCTCCCCATGAGCATCTTTATGTGATAGAATTTACCCCATTTCACTTCTATTCCTGCAATTCTTTTATTATAGTCCACTTTTTAATGGTAGATTTTTAAGACATATCATCCTAAATAGCTTGCTACCACAACCTCTGTCTATATATAGTTCTTCTGACTACTATAATGATAATAATTTTAGGAGTTATAGTTGTCATTTTTCCACATAGGTATATAAGCAATTTAACCTTATTGAGGTCCTTAATTTTTTCGCTTTCTTATTTACTTTTTTATGCCTCCCTTGAATTTGGATATCAGATTTTTTTGTTTTAAATTTTATCTTTTCTCCAGGAATGCATGAAAATTTTCTATTTTATTAAATTACCACACATTTCCCTAAAATAATATAGTTAGTTTTGATGGGTAGGTGATTCTTGGTTCCCAGTTCCATTGCCCTCCAGAATATCTTATTGCAAGCCTTCTGGTCATCAAATGTGGAAGCTGCCAGATCCTATTTAATGCTGACTGGGGTTCCATTATTTTTAAACTATTTCTTTCTGCCTACTTGTTGTATTTTCTCCTTGACCTTGTAGCTCTTGAACTTGACTATAACATTCCTGAGTTTTCATTTGGGGATTTATTGTATGAGGTGATCTGAGGATTCTTTCCATTTCTATTTTATTCTCTTGCTCAAGAATAGCAGGATAGTTTTCTTGGATAATTTCTTGTAATATTATGTCTAACTGTTTTTTAAAATTATGACTTTCAGACAGTCCAAAAATTCTTAACATAAAATTATATATACATATATAAATTATAGTAAATTTAAAAAAAACAAATATGGGATACATTAGTTTTACATCAAAATCTCACACCCTATACAAAGAAAAAAACCAACTTGGGTAAATGTCTGAAGTATAAAGAGTGAAATCATCAATAAATTAGGTAAACATAGAATAGTATACCTGTCAGATCTATGGGAAGGGAATGAATTTAAGACCAAGCAAGAGATAGAAAACATTATAAGACGTAAAATGAATGATTTTGGTTAATTTAAAAAGTTTTGTACAAACAAACTAATGCAATCAAAATCAGAAGGAAAGCAAAAAATTCATTTTTATAACAAAATTCTCTGACAAAGATTTAATTTCCCAAATATATAAGGAAATAAGTCAAATAAATGAACAAAAATCAAGCTATTCCCCAATTGACAAATGGTCAAGGCATATGAATAAGCAATTTTCAGATGAATAAATCAAAACTGTCAATAACCACATGAAAAAGTGTTCTAAATCTCTTATAATTAGAGAAATGCAAATTAAAACTGAGGTACTACCTCACACCTAGCCAACTGGACAACATGGCAGCAAAGAAAAATAATAAATGTTGGAGGGGATTGCAAAATTGGGATGTTAATGCACTGCTGGTGGAGTTGTGAATGGATCCAAACATTCTGGAAGGCAATTTGGAATTATGACCTAAGGGCATTAAAAGACTGTATACCCTTTGATCCATCAATATCAATTATTGGGTTTGTACCCCAATGATATTATAGGGAAAATATTTGTACAAAAGTAGTTATTGCTTCACTTTTTATAGTGGCAAAAAAAATTGGAAAATGAGGGGTGTCCATCGATTGAGGAATGGCTGAACAAATTATGGTATATGATGCTGATGGAATATTATTGTGCTGTAAGGAATGATGAGCAGGAGAATTTTTATGTGAACTGGAAAGTCCTCAAGGAATTGATGCAGAGTGAAATGAGCAACAAAGAGAACATTTTACAGAGAAACCAAAACATTGTGGCACATTCAATTGCAATGGACTTCTTTACTAGCAGCAATGCAAAAACGCAGAACAATTCTAAGGGACTTTTGAGAAAGAATGCTATCCACATTCAGAGAAAGAATTGTGGGAGTAGAAACAGAAGTAAAACATATGATTGATTACATGGTTCAATGGATATATGACTGGGGTTTTGGCTTTAGACTACTATTACAAATATGAATAATATGGAAACAAATTTTGAACAACAACATATGTATAACCCAGTGGAATTGCTTGTCAGATCTGGGAGCAGGAGTGGAAGAGAGAAGGTGCTTGTCAGATCTGGGAGCAGGAGTGGAAGAGAGAAGGGAAAGAAAATTAATCTTTTAACCACAGAAAAAATATTCTAAATAAATAAATAAACACATGAAAAATAACTTCCACCAACTTAATTTAGGCTCCCATTGCCTCTCACCTAGACTATTTCAATAACCTCCTAACTAGTTTCTCTGCCCCTCATCTTCCCCTTTGTTAAGATTAAAAATGATAAAGACTGATATAATAAGAGAAATTAGTAGTTTAATTAAAGCCATGGTCATGTTGGCAAAATATATATGACCGCACCTGACTAACTTTTAAATTTATGGCCAGAGCCCATCTTGTCCCTCTTGTATGCCAGCCAGCCACTCAGCAAAACCAAGAGAGCTTCTCTAGGCCCTTCTCCAAATTTAAACTGTCCTATGCGTGGGGGATGTCTGACATCCCCCCCACCCAAAACCGGAAACCGGAAAACCCATTGGATTCATGGGAAATGTAGTCTCATAGTCCCCACATTTCCATAGGGAGTCTGCTAGACACTTCCAAATAGCACTTCCCTGAATTTAAAACAAACACCTTCTCCAATTCTGTTCTTTACATGCTTGCCAAAACAACATTCTTAAGGAATACTTCTCACCATCACTACTCTTCCCAAATTGTCAGTTGCAACTAGTTCATAAGCTTCTTTAAAGTCTATTTACTACTAACCATTCTCTCCTTATTTCACATTAGTTCACCTCATAAAGGCTTTGTTCAAGCAAAAGTGGATCAGCACCTGTTCCCAGTACTAAATACACTCTCTTTTGCGTTTGTACAATTTCTCACCCATGCCTTTTTTTTTTTTTTTGTCATATGTGTGCCTTTAGGATGCTTTCCCTTTCTTCTAGGCTCAGTTCAGTTGTCAACTACTCCATGGAGCTCTTATTGTTTCCACTAAGTAAGTGTTCTCCGACTCTTCAAATTTATTGGAGGACTATCTTTGCAATCACATCATATTGTACTCTGATAAATTTAATGATATACAGACAATATCTTCTCTTCTTAACCCTCTATCCTGCATTAAATCTCTTGAATGAACAAAAATGAAATAGAATTTAAAAACTTCCTGGACACTTAATTTTATGCATCCAATGCCAAGTAAAGCTCTTTATCTCTTTCCTTTACTAAATGTTTGTTGAACTGGAAAAGTGACTGCTTTGAATTTTATAATAGCAAAATCACATTGTCCTATTTTTGTAAATGATAGTGTCCAATTTGCTTGGCCTGGCTAAGGCCATTATTAAACAAGACCCCCAAAGACACTTCCTAACAAGTGCAAGTATAATGTTAGATTTTATTTAGAAAAATACTTTCACGGGATTCATTTCCAAGCAAACTAAAGGAGTATCTGTATGACTGACATTGTCAAAAATAGTGTTTTTTTATACAAGTGTAATGAAACGAATATTTGCTCTACTGATTCAGTGCCAGATGGCAATCTTGGAATTTAACTGAACTGAAATGAATGCTGGCTTTTTTTAAGCACCTGAGGATTGCTATGGAGAGTTCATTGTATCTTTGGAGAAATCAAATATTAGAATAAATTCTTGAGTTAAAGAGGCAGAGTTCTAGCTGACTTTAATCTGTCTCCTGTATCTCAAATTCTCAATTCTTCTGAATAAAAATGTAATATCCAGGTAGGTTTTGGAAGGAATTCAATCATATCCAAAGAAGCTTCTAGTTTTCTTTACTAAAAGAACATGAATTCGAAGAAACTTAAGGGATAAAGCCTCAATCTGGTATAGTCTATAAATTTCTAAGTCTGAATTTTAAAAAAAATATCATTAAAATTAGGAATATAAGAAAATCATTTTAGTTACTATTATTTAAGAATTCATCCAATAAAATTGTACCATGCTACTTCCTGGATGCTACTTTGGGACTTGTAGGTATTACAAAGATAAATAGGTTGTGTCACTTCCTCAGGGAGCTTGGAGTCTCTTAAGGGATAAAGAAGTATAAATACATCACTAAATACATAAAGCATTTATTAAGCATTTGCTATTTGTCAGGAAATGTGCTAACATCTAGGAATACAAATATTTTGATGGGGAAAAATACCAAAAGGGAAGCTGAAAAGAGGATGGAGGGGGATGGCAGGCAACAACCCAGCATGGTTTGGAACTGGTAGTTAAGAAGCCTGATTTGGGGCAGGATAAAGGTTAAAGCTCATCCAGAAGTACCCAGCGTTCCTTGGGGTACAGTAAAGAGTTCTTCTGGGGATAAAGTAATCCTACTTCAAATTATGATAGAATTAGAGCTAGTAAACAAGTACTAATATTAAACTCATAATAATCAATTCTGTTATTCTTTAAAAATATTTTTTCAGTAAATAAGTGGTAAGATTCACTTCATATCCTTATAAAATTTATTTTATTTTTGTGTTAGTTAAATTATTTGTGATTTATGTTTTTATATTATATTAATTTCCAGTCATACACTTCACCTGTCTCAACTGAATGAGCTACCTTTGATAACATAAATTTGAAAAGAAAAGGAAATCAAAGCAGGACAGAAAATCAACCAATGCATTAACTGCTTTTGACAATAAATGTGATGTTCTATACTGATAGGCTCCTACTTTCTAAATTAAAAGGAAAGAAGTAATTTTTAAAAAATCCCCTCTCCTACCAAGTTAAGTCATTACAGATACATAATGCTACATTATCGTGGCCTTCCTTACTTCGCTGTGAATCAGATTTTCTGAGCTTCTACATGCTTCTCAAAAAACTTAAAATCAGTATTTTTTATCACACCATTACCCAAAACCACTGGATTCAAGCTTCATTTTTTAAAACATTCCACTACTTATCAGTTATCTATTCTGTTTCTAATGCTTTGGTATCACCAAAAGTGATCATATGAATTTTTATATACCTGACACCTTTTTTATGTATTTTACTTCATTGATAAATTATTCTTAGCAATAGAATCTCTGCAACAAAAAACGCAAACTTCTTTTTTTCTCTACCCTAAGATAAGATCCCTAAAACTTCAGTTTTCAAATATTTATCCATGAGTCTCAGTTTTGCTAACTAATAAATGGATATTCTAGTTAAATCTGCCTTTTTATTTCCAGGGCAATTAAGTATAACATTTTTTTGGCAAACCTACTCAAATAGTCCTCTACTACTTCATAATAGGATTGAAGTGTTGTTTTTTCACAAGTTATGCTAACAGAGCATTCTCTTGGAAATCACCCCGAGGAAAGACTGAAAGTAGAGGCTTCCAATGATAATGTGTATGCATCTCTTGTCTGAGGAGCAGCAAAGCTATATATGGAAAAATTCATCATTAGATGATGCACATAGCACTTAATGAAACCCTCTACTAAGCCATCAGGGAGACTATAGTCTCTATATGATGAAATAAGACAATAAAAGTGTGGATTTCTTTGAATAATTATAGTGATAGTAATAGTTATATAATGCTTTAGGGATTGTAAAACATTTTATATAGGTTACCTTATTTAAGCATTATAATAATGGAGTTTGGGGAATAAAGTGCTATTTTTATACCCATTTCACACTTGGAAAAAGCTTTACACGATTTACCCAGTGTCAAAGTGCTAGTCAATGTCAAGCAATCTTCCTGACTCTCGATTCAATGCTCTATTCATTGCACCACTTATTTCCCTCCCCTGTTAGGATATAAAGTCTTAAAACTTTTATTAGTTCTGCCAAACCTTCTGATACCTTTAGCCCTTGGGTAACATTGAAAAAGATGTAATGCTCAGGACTAAGGAGATTAAAGTTATTCAGTACTCAGATCTATTCAGATTACCTCTGGAGCATTAGAATTCATATCTGGAAGCTGGATGGAAGTGTACTAGAGCCACCAGGGCAAACAACAGATGTTTTAAGTTTTCAACGTGAGCATTTGCAAAGGGAAAGCCACTTAATATTACAAATCATGACTTAGGTTATTGTTTTATAGTTTCTATGGAGTTAAGAAAATGATGTTAAAATGTTAGTAATGCAGATTAAAGTTAAAAGTGCATTGTGTGTACATGGAGAGCTGATTGTTAAACCTTTTGTAAAATACTCCCAAAGTGGGTGTAGAGGGTTAGTGGCATCATATTCCAGGAAACACATTGCTAAACTAAAAAGCAACCAGAGTATGGAAGGGTAGCTAGGACATTATAGGGCCCCTACTTCCTGCCCTATGAGGATTACTTGCAAAAACTGTTTATGTTTAACCTGAAGAGGAGATTAAGGGCTGGCAATGTGTTGTCTTCAAGCAATCATAGGACTAATATGGAGGATTAATGTATTCTGCTCAGAGAACAGAATGAGGGAGAATTCATGAAAGTTGTAAAGTGTCGAATTTAGGTTTGATATAAATAAAAATTTCCTAGTGATTTAAAGCAATCTCAAATCCCAAAGTAAAATAGGTTGTCTGCTTATGCTCACCATGAATTTCATCATCACCCTCTATGTGATATTCAGAGAGAGAGAGAGAGAAAGAGATGTTGAAAGTGTTGATGGAGGGAATTAAAAGAAGAGAGGGGGAAGGCGAGAGAAAGAATTTAGAATTAATATATTAAAAATGTTAAAAAAGAAAAGCCTTTTTTTCTGTGAAAACCTTGGCATCATTAGATGAGCTCCGTATTTTCCTGAAGACAATCTAAATCAGTCTTCTCTTGTTAAATTCTGGGACCAATCATCTATCCCAAATTTTATCCTATTAAATCACTTTCTTTCACTTTGTATCTATGTAATAATAACACATAATACTTTAAGGTTGACCAAGTGATTTACATAAGTTTTCTCATTTGATCCTAACATAAACTTTGTCTGGTGATTATTATTATTTCCATTTTACAAATCATAATAAAAAACAACTGTGGGTGAAAGAGATTGAGTGGCATGACAAGGGTCATGGAACTGGTAAATATTTGAGACAGGATTTGAAATCATGAATTCCAGACTTTAAGTCTCACACCAGTTCCCCTCTGCCACATAACTGCCTTTCTTCCTTTCCCCAGAACTGTGTGAAGTAATTAGGGAACTTGGATCCTGCCTGAACATAGGAGTCACAGAGTCCCTCAGCATGTCTATAGGTCTGACACCTGGGTCCCCAAGTACCCCAGCATCAAAGTAAGAGAATCAGTGCAACATCACCACAGAGGGTGGAGGTACAGGTTTTAAAAAATGAGCTTGAGAAGATGAGATATCTTTTTACTTCTGGTTGTTTTCCTCAGAGTTCTTATCATCTCCTGATCTCTGACAAGTGGTCAGCCAGATACAATGGAGGATTGGATCTTTCCCTAAAGTTAGGAAGGCTGAAAGCTCTCATTCTCTCTCTTGCTTCACTAATAAATGCTTATAAATTTAATAATAAGCCTCCAGATTAATTTTTATTTATAACAGAACTTAGGTCAAAGCCTAACACATAGTTTATGCTTAACAAATGTATTCTAAGTATTTTACTTCTATTTTTTACATACCTATATATCCTAAATAGAATGTAACTCTTTGAGAGGAGGGACAACGTCAATGTTTTTTGTATAACCAGCACCATCAATGACTGGCACAATAAATGCATGTTGATTGATTGAAGATTGCCTCTGAATGTGTTTAAATTCACCTCACAGAAAGCCTTAAAGCAAAGTCTGGTTGCCAGCTTTTGCCCTATATTATAGCAGAGCATGTTTTTTTTTTCAGTTTAGAGCTTAAATAGATGGCTTCTGAGGTCCTTTCCAATACTGATTTGAGAGAGAAACACAGAAATAAAGCTTTATAAAACCCTAGTCTGCTTTGCCTGCTTTGTACCCTACATCCTCCTATGCACTTCTCCCACCATGTCTGCCCTTCTTTCCATGCAGACAGACTCTTTCCAGAAAGATGCTCACAACTGCTCATGTATTCCTTGCCTGAGGGATCTGGGCAGGGAGTATCATCAAGGTCGGCTTTGTTTTGCTCCATCCTAATGAAAGTTGTAATCTTTTACAAAGAGGATTATTAACAGGAGTAGTAGCAAGTAAGCAGATCCCAAGGAAAAGAAGATAAGTCATCAATTACAGTAATTACAAGAGCATTCAGCTACTTCCTGGAGTCCTCTGAATTGACTATGATATGGGGATAAAAACAGTTCCCAAATTAGCATACCTAAATTGTTTCCTGTTTTTTCTCTTGGAAGTCAGTCAGTGCTCTGCTTCTATATAAATAACAGGTCTCCCAACAATAGTGTCAGAATTATGAGATAATAGGCCACAAGGAGGGGGAAAGCTGTCTAAATCTGATCAATAACTTCAAATGGTTCTCTTCCATTTTCTCAAAGAACAACCTGTTTGAATCATTAAATTTTCACTGTAAATTTTATTTCTTAGAAATTGTTATTTCTCTATTTTGAGCTGGATTGTTTTAATGAATGCCTATCTTTGCTCTTAGCATTTGATTCAAGGAGATTTAATAAGCATCCAATCCAGTGAAGAACTATAGTTATCATTAAAGCAGGAAGCATGCTGGAAGGAAAAAAAAGTGCATTTTTAGTTTCTTGCATTCATATTTGTGCCTGTAGTTTAATGATGATTTTATATAGTTACTAATATTCCAGTCTTAAAAATATAAATTTATGGAAGTCTAAGATTTGTTCATAGATCAAAAATATGAAGTAATTTGAGGATCCCAAAGTCCTTGACTGTAGCCTCAGTGTTTTGCTTCAGGCCCTTATTCTCAGCATGAATCTATTTTTTTCATCTTTACCCACTAATATTCTTCCCATTCCTGCAGATCCACTAAAGGAGCCATATTGTCCATAAAGTCTTCCCTAATGTCCTTAGACAATTGTGATCCTTCTGTGTTATGAAATCTCATAGTATATCTTTTCCTGTGCTTTCATATACACCATTTTTTCCAGAGTGTTTTAAGAAATAAATTATTATTAAAATTTATTTTTAAAAGATTTTATTGACTTGTTTCTTACATCATGGTCATTTTTGATATTTACCTCCTCTGCTACCACCCCTCAGATCACCACCAAAGAATCTTCCTCTATTAAAAACTGAAACAATTAAAGGAAAAGCAACAGACAATGATCACATATGCTACTGAATGAAAGTTGGATTCTCCCCAATTTAAATGATTTTCAGTTTATTTTCTGATACCAAGGTTGATCATTGCCATTGCCATTGCTTAGCATTTAGTGTCCTTTTATTTATTATCTTTCCTTTCATTTTTCTCTTTCCTTTCCATTTTTGAAGGATATTTGCATCATTGTAATGATTATGAATATATATGCATATATATGAGATACATACATTCAGAATTAATTTGCATTGGAACAATAGGTGAAGTAATAAGCACTGATGGGATAAGCATGAAAGAAGTTAGAGAAAGGCAAGAGAAGATGGCTCAGGAGGAATCCTCATGTGATATACCTGAGATTCAGTGAAGGGGGTTGAGAAGTGCTAATCAGCCATGTAAAAAGAGATCCAGGAGAGATGTATTACTCAATCCAAAAAATAGTGAGCTTTAGTCAACTCCACACTGGTCTTAAACCTCTTCTCATGATTCTTTTCATTTTATTCTTTCACTCAAATCCTTTTTTGATGTATCATTCTGACACAGAAGTAAACAAATTCTCTAAGATCATACTGACAGTATAAACTTTCATAGATTCTGCCAAATTAGAAATGCTTAATGTGTGATAGAAAATGAACTAGATTATGTAATGGAATGATGGGATCATAGATTCATAGTTTTAGAATAGAAAAAAGTCTTTTAGGTCATCTTGAAAAATAGTCTAAAATGTTCTTCATCAGAAAATTGGCCATTATATGAGGACATTTTTGGTCATAAGAGTGCATGAAATATTCTATTAGGACCATGATGGTGAACCTATGGCACATGTGCCCCAAATGGCACATAGAGACCTCTCTGTGGGCACATGCAGGCCCCTGGATTGGTCGGTTGGAAGTCTGGCCCTGCCCCTGAAGGCAGGGAGTGGGCATTCTAGCCTCTCTCCACCATTGCAGGGGCTGAGTAAGGCCACAGAGGCAAAGTAAGGCCAGCTCCAAACACTGTGGCCAGTCCTAAAGAGCATAGCTGGCCCCAAGGGGCTCAGCTGGCCCTGAGGAGCATGGCCAGCCAAGGGCTCATAGCCTGTCCCTATCCCACAAATGCAAGGGGAGTGTATGGGGCACTGGAATTCCCCTCCACCACAGAGCTTGGCCCTATCCCTGGGCCTGCCCCTCAATGCAGGAGTGGGTGGGGCACTGTATGCAGTAAGGAGTCAGGGCACAGAGTTGGAAGGTGGGGCAGGGCATGCAATGGAGTGCAGGCACAAGCTTGCAGTCTGGGGTGGGCTGCATGGCATGGGGTTCCTAAAAAGTTCCAAAAAGTTCACCATCACTGTACTAAGATATCATGGATATTTGATCTGCATTGATAGGAGAGATGATGAATAGGTGAGAACACAACTTCATGGACAAAATAGAATGCATACTCTCTCTTATATCTCTTACCATTTGATGGGAAAGATTAAATTTTATTCCTCTTTTATCTTCTTATCTTAGGGTTATGCAATCACATCTATGGTTGGGAGTTATCTCAGAAATCCAAACTTTTAGTTTCTTTGACAAGGAAAAGAAGATCAGAGAGTTTAAATGTGACCTGCCCATAGTTGTGGAGACAAGTTGATTTTGATCTGAGATTTCAAGCCAGAAGTATTAGCTTCTGAATTAGTAGTATTGTATTAGTTAAGATTTAATTAATATTTGTTGGCATAAATTTAAATAGCAACTCCATGTCATCTGTGAGAATCAAAAAATCATGTTCCCAAAGTGAGCATAAATAATTAATCTACTGTAAAATGTGTCTTCTTTTAGTCATTCTACAAAATAAAACAACAATACAATTCTGAATGTCTAGCACATAGAGAAGCTCATTTCTTTGATGGAAAGGACTTGAACTTGAGGGGGCTTGGGCTTTATTCAGTAAAAAGGTGAATGTGTTGTCAGGTCTGATGCACAGAGAAAATCAGAAAGAAACCAAGCCTTGGAATATTAGTGACCTAGTGAGAGTAGATACATTTTCTCAACAGGACAGCAATTTGATCAAACAGTTTCCTGAAACATACAGAGAACACTTAGAAACCATCAGTTTATGTAACTCCTTTAATGTTATTATCACATCCATTTTCAAGATGTTCTGTGGTCTTGTATTATTAACAATGATGAAAATTGACAAAAGCATTAAATTGCCATACTAGGGTGTCTAAGCCACATGGGATATGAACCTAAGATTACACAAATGTCAAATAATAGAATGAGAAAGTTATTTGCATTCCTTTCAAATATCTTTAGTCCCACAGATTATGATTAGCATTTTACAGAGGTAGAAATAGGCTTATAGAGGTAACTGGTCAGAATCATTAAAATGTAACCTGCTTATACTGGAGGGAAGAACAGAAGATGTTTACTAACTCCATTGTCTATTCCAATTATTGGATCATGTTCAAGGGACAGGAGGAGTACTTTTGGTCATGAAAGAGTGGAAACCCCATGGGTTATCACTACTCAAGGGATAAGGGATCCTGAGGGGCAATATCATTCCTTACTCAAACAGATCCGGGGTCTGAGAAGCACTATGGTTTGCAATACCAATATTTTTCTAGATAAGGACCAGAGTACAGAACAAGAGAACAGTGATGATACCTCTACAAAAATTACACTACTTTGGAATAATATAATTGTTATAGTATATTATAATCACCAGAAATGGTTCTGAATATAGGAGTACAGAAAAACCTGAAATTTGAGGCAGAACCTTTTTTTTTGTTCATTGCATGAACAGGGACCAACATTAACATAAATTTTCAATCAAAAGAGATAAAACAACAAAAGAAATAACCTTTCCACAAAAATATAATATAGTGACAGGGAAAATAGAGAAAAAAATAGAAAAAGAAAATGAATTCCAAAATATCTCTAATCTAAGTCTCAAAAAATGTGTCTTAGTTACAAACCCAATAGGAATTGCTAGAAAAGCTAAAAATACAAGTATCAAAATCAAATGAGTTGTAGAGGAAAACCAGGCGAAGAAATAAATGAAAGGATTAAAATTATAAAAAGATAATTAACATTTTTGGAAAAGAGACTCAAAAATACCAAACAAAATAAAACCTTAAAAATTGGTAAAATAGAATAAGAGATACAAATTGTCACTGGTAAAAAAAAGGGTAGAACTGTCTAAATGGGAAAAAAAGAAGTAGAAAAGCTCAATGAAAAAATAATTCCTTAAAAGTTTGTATATGGCAAGTAAAAGCTAATGACTTCATGACATAGCAACAAATAATAAAACAAAATCAAAACAATGACAAATGATGTGAAATGTATTAGAAAAACAACTGATTGGCAAAACAGATAAAAAAGACATAATTTAAGACATATTAGGTTACCTGAAAGCCATGACCAAAGAATTTTAGGTATCATGTTTGAAGAAAACATCAAGGGAAATTGTTTTGAAATCCTAGAACCAGGGGTTAAAATAGTAAATTAAAATGTCAACTGATTATTTCCAAAATGAAATCCCAAAATGTAAACAAATTCCAGATTTCCTAGTTCATAAAAATGTCAAACCAACAAAGAAACCATTAAAATGACAAAGAGTCATTCAGGTCACACAGATTTTAGTGTCTACCACATTAAAGGAGAAGAGGTCTCAGAATATATTAGGGAAAGTAAAAGAGCTAGGAAAAAAACAATAATAACCTACGCAGGAAAACTGAGTATAATTATTCAAGTGAAAATGGACATTTAATGAAATAGAGAACTTATACGGATTCCTGATGAAAACACCTGATCTGAAAAGACAATTTGACTTTCAAATACAAGATTCAGGAGAAGCATAAAAAGGTAAACAGGAAAGAGAAATCAGAAGGGATTCAAAAAGTTAAAGTTGTTCATATTACTACAAGGAAAATCATTGAAATTTCTAAGAACTTTGTCATTTTTAGGGCAGTTGGGAAGATACTACATAGAAAGAAGATTTGAGAGTGAGTCAATTATATTGAGTTGATGTTAAAAAATGGATAACCAAGAAAGAGGATTGCTTGGGAGAAGTGAGAAGGTTGAATAAGAATGGGAGAAATTATTTCACATAAATGAGGCATAAAATGAAATGTTTTTACAGAGGAATGGGAAATGGTGGTGGTGGGGAAGGCAGTACTTCAACCTCATTCACATCTAAAAATATTCAAAAATGAAATATGTATGTGT
>NC_058131.1:259129289-259153412 GCF_016433145.1 Gracilinanus agilis
AAAAACCTCACAATCAAATGCAGAAAAGCAGAAATATTAAATGTATCCTTTTTGTTATTTTAAATATTTTATTAAAATTTTAATTACCACCACAACTAAGGAAAAAATTTACATAAGCAAATACTAAAAAATGTGCAAAAATATAAACTCCATATTATTTACAATTTGTTTTAAAATTTGCAAACTACATGTGTTCATATAAATACCCTCTGCTTTTGGGTTCCCTTTGAATTTGTTTTATTTGTATATATTCTTCTCTTGATTTTTAGAGTATCAGTAATGGATAAAGGAAGCTTCTGCATCTATTTTAGACTAGCCGTAGGAGTAATTGGAGATAAAAGGTGACCTGTGAGCTTGGATTAGTTAGTGGACTGGCCATGTGACTATGAGCCTTTTCTTTCTCCAACCAGTTTTCACCATTTAATAAAAAATTATACATTAATATAGTCTCCAGAGAATTTTAATCATGACAGTTTATTTAATTATTTTTTGTAAATTTTTATAAAAGTGAGAAAGTTGTTGATCTGAGAAAATGTATACTCCTTTCTATTTCCATTCAATTTTCTCTAGCTATCTATCATATCTTAAGAACTTTTAAAATTTCTATTCCTTTCTTTTCCATTTTAAAATTTATTTTATGGTTAGATTTGTCTAGTTTTTAGAATGGGAAATTCAAGGACCTCATTAATATAGTTTTACTGTAAATTTTCTCCTGTAACTCATTTATCATTTTTTTAAACCCTTACCTTCCATCTTGGAGTCAATACTGTGTATTGGCTCCAAGGCAGAAGAGTGGTAAGGGTAGGCAATGGGGGTCAAGTGACTTGCCCAGGGTCACACAACTGGGAAGTGTATGAGGCCAGATTTGAACCTAAGACCTCCCATCTCTAGGCCTGGTTCTCAATCCACTGAGCTACCCAGCTGCCCCCAACTTTTTTTTTTAAGAAATTAAGTGCATGCTTTTTGATTCATATATGTTTATCATTGATATTTATTGTGTGTGATACATTTTAATGATGTAATTTCTCTGCTTATCTTATTTGTCTATTTTTGTTTTTCTTTGTCTGAGATCAGGAAGTCTACACCTGCTTTTTTTTTTTTAACTTCAACTACAACAAAATAGATTTAATGTCAGATCTCCAACCTGTTTAAAAAATCCCATGTCTGTTTCAAGTGTTTTTCTTTTAAATAGCACATTGTTAGATTATGATTTATAATCCAATTTGCTATTCATTTCTGTTTGTAGGTGAGTTCATCCCTTTCATGTTCAAAATGATGATGACTGTGTATTTCCCTCCATTCTAGTTTTCTTGGTTTATTCCAGTTCAGGCAAAAAACCCTGTCCTTCCTCAAAAGTCTGTTTCGTGTCTATTCTCCCTCATTCCACCCTCACTTCTATCAGATACTTCCCTTTTCTTATCCCTTTATCCTCCTGCTTCTCTGAAGAATGGGATAGAGTTCTATAGCCAACTCATTTTATGTTATCCACTCTTTGAGCCAGATTCAATGAGAGTAAAGTTCAAATGTCCTCTATGCCCCCATTTAACTCTTCAGTTTAAACTTTGACCGTTTTGTACCTCTTCTATATGAGGAAATTTTTCCCATTATTATTGTCCCTTCACCCTTATCCCAGTGTTTCCCTCTTTCTTAATATTTAATTAATTTATTTTTAATAGTCTAATTATCACAAACTACATTAATACAGCAATGGTTTCTTCCATGACATGATGAACATGCAAATTTATATTGAATGATAACATGTGTACAACTTATATCAGTTAGAATCCATCTTGTTGATGGGGTGAGGAAAAGAGGGAAGAAGAAACCATAGATGGCAAAATATACTATATATATATATTTATACATACATATATATTTAAATTGTGTCAACATTAAAAAAATTAAATTCGCTTTTAAAAATTCTGGAAGACCTTTTTTTTTTTTTTTACTAATTACATGTAATAAATTTCCACACAAGTTTTTCAATATTATATGATCTTAATTGTCTTCCTTCCTATCTTCCCTAACCCCTCTTGAAGATGGCAATCACTTTGATCTGGGTTATATTTATATTATCTCTTGTTGGTGCTATAGAATTGGCAGTTGAAGGGATGCCTCTCAAGGGAATGACTGAACAAGTTGTGTTATATGGTTGTTGTGGAATAGAATTCTTCTATAAAAAATAACAATAGAACATTTTCAGAAAAACTTGGAAAGACATATGAACTGATTCAAATTGCTATAAACAGAAGGAGGAGAAAAATGTACGTGGTAAGGGCAATATTGTATGATAAGAAAGTGTAAATGACAAGCCATTCTCAGCAATAAAATTATTCCAAAACATTCAGGACATAATGAAAAATGCTATTCACCTCCAGATCAAAACTGAAGTTTGAAATACAGTTTGATGGACACTTTTCCAAAATTTCTTTATTCATCTTGGGGTTTTTTTGGTCTGTGTTTTCCTTAACAATATGAGTTCCAATTTAAAAAAAATATTAATGTTATTGGAACAGATTTTAATTATATGTAGATATAGATATTTTCCATTCTTAAGGCTAGGAATATGAAATAGAATGAAAAAGAAAAAACAAGTGCCACCATCATTGATGCTATAATGAAAAATAAAGTTTGTGTAAAGGATCAAGGCAAAAAATATGAAAAACATGAAGAGGAATAGGTTCATTTTAACTAGGATGACAATGGACTCCTGCATGGAAGTAATTCCATTTGAATTGGGTTTTGTAGAATTGAAAAGACTTTAGCAAAAAGGGTTTTGTTACATGCCATGTGTGGGAGGCATGGTGATGAGGGATTGGATCTGAGGGCCATTGCAGCCCTAGAGAGAAAGAGTTAGCCTGCTAAGGAGACTAGCAGCTGGAGAGAGAGAATGAGATAAGGAGAAGGAAGGGCAGGAAAGATTAAGTCCAGCATGCCTGAGAAGTAGCAAGTGGAAGAATCATGGCACCATGACTGGGGGCTATAATCTTTGTTATTATGACAAAGAGAAAGACTTTTTATAATATAAAATATTAAGCATTACAATATTCTTGGGAGGGGGTACTACTTTTCCACAGGATAATGTTTATGAAAATGACTTCACACATGAACAGTTACCAGGGTTGCTATTACAGACCTAAGCAAATTAAGAAACAGTGATTGCTAATCTGTTCTTGGGGAAAGGCAGGTTTAGTACTTTCAGTCATGATGTTATAAAGACTTCTTAGCTCTTCAGAGTGAAGGGGGACTTGGGGCTTAATGATAACCTTTGGCTGAGAGCAGCAGTGCCTTTCTTTGAAAGATTGGAGCCTTGCCAACAATCTCAGGCAAGTATGGCTGCTTTCCTCAGTGGGTCTCTCAGACTTTAAAGGAAATCTCTTCCAAAAATAAGTGATGACCAAAACCATAACATAGGTGTGGTAGAATATAGGATGAGATTAGGTACGAAAGTAGTCTAGTATGGTTGGAACATAGAATATATTAAAAAAGTCATATTACATAGGGTTAGGCACCTATTGTAACTTGAAGACAGAATATAGAAGACCTTAAATTCCTGAAATAGGAGTTTACACTTTATTTTGTAAAGAAAGGGAAGTCATTAAAGGTCTTGGAGGCATATCCTTCAGTCAGATGGCTAATGATGATATGGCTACCCTACATACTTCATTTAAATGGAAGATCTGAAAGGAATTTCAGCAACCACCTTCTTCCCTCAGAGGAGTCCTAAGGAGGTATAAGTTTCAGAATTGTCATCATGCAAAAAGACAAGTTTCTGGAGATGAAGAAAAATTCAAGAAAACAGAAAAGCAGGAGATGAATGAGAAAATGTGTGGCAAGAGGACATTGTTAGGGATTAACATCTAACAATGAGTGACATATTGCTCAAAACATTTTTGTACCTGGAAGAGACCTCAGAGGTCATCTAATGCCTCCTAACTTAAAGAAGAAAAACTATCCATGGCAAGTAGTTATCTGACCTGTGAATGTATTCCTCTAATGATGGTGAATCTATTGTTTTATAAGATGTGCAATTTTCATTTTGGATGAAATTTCAGCTGAAATAAAATATATTTCTTAACCAAACAAATTAATAAAAGAAATGCATTAGGAAGAATATCCATATTGAGATGTGAAGAATCTATTGAAAATGGCATAAACTAATGGAAGGAAGACCAGTGGCTTTTTAAATAATAAAATAAAAAATAATTACCAGAAATCCACAATTAAAAATATAAGGGGAAAGAAAAACAGATCAAAAATAGCCAAACACCATTATTCAGTTCTCAAAATCTCCAGTGCTGACAAAGGTTTCAAAAGAGTTCAAGGGCAGCCTTGGTTTTCTGGTTTAACTTAAAAGTAGCTCAGTATATTTGAGAGTGAAGAAAATCCCCCAGATTTCATAGGTATAGAATCTTTTGGTTCAAATAGGAAAAGTTAGCCTCTTAATGTTGCATGCTTTAAATACAATAATTTAAAATAATCCTAAGAAATATTTGATTGAGCATAGCTAGATAATAAAATGGGTAGAGCACTGGTCTTGGAATCAGGAAGACTCCTCTTCATGAGTTCAAATACAGCTTCTTACATTTCCTAGTTATGTAATCCTGGACAAGTCACTTAACTCTCCCTCTGTTCTTCATCAGTAAATTGATCTGGACAAGAAAATGGCAAACCATATTTTTGTCAAGAAAACCGCAAATGAGGGCAGTGGGCAGCTGGGAAGCTCACTGGATTGAGAGCTAGGCCTAGAGATGGGAGGTCCTAGGTTAAAATCTGGCCTCAGACTTCCCAGATATATGACCCTGGACAAGTCAATTAACCCTCATTGCCTAGCCCTTACCACTCTTCTGCCTTGGAACCAATACATAGTATTATAGATTCTAAGATGGAAGGTAAGGGTTTTTTAAAAAAAAGAAAATCCCAAATAGAATTAGAAAGAGTTAGACATAACATAAAATGTCTAAAAAACAACAAACACAAGTATAATTTAGTTGTAGATAGTCCTTTATTCACAACCACAGAAACAGTAAGAGTAATTAAAACAAAATTTGGTTGCAGTCCAGATATAGTAATTTCATAGTATTCTCTATCAAGAAGAGAAGGGAATAGATATTAATATTGCACCTACTATGTACTAGACACTATGTCAAGAACATTTACAAATATTATCTCATTTATTCCTTATAACAACTCTACTTCATAAAGTAGGTATTATCCTTATTTTACAGTTGAGGAAACTGAGGCAGGCAGAGATTAAGTGGCTTGTCCGGGATCATATAGCTAGTAAGTATCTGAGGTTGGATTTGAACTTTGGTCTTCCTGATTCCAAGTCCAGCCCTTTATACACTATGCCACCAACTACTTCTAATCAGCTAGGTTAGTTTCAAAAAAAGAAAATAAGGTTACTCTTGCATGACATTCTTAATTCAAAGCAATACCATTTATCATGTGCTCATTAAGTGCTTGATTTAGATGAAGATATTGTGCTTTGAAAAATACATGCTGGTTCATAATGACCACATTTTTGCATTTCTAAGAATCACACACTATCCCTTTAGTAATCCATTCAAAATTTTGTCAGAAATTGCCATCTAGCTGACAAGTTTAAAATACCAAGTAATCTTCCTTTTGCCCTTTTGGAAAATGGAATGAATATGTGATTATCTCCAATGCTGTGACAGATCTCCACTTCTTGCCCCATATCCTTAAACAACTTCTAAATAGCTACCGGTTCTTTTAACCCTGAGGTATAACTTTTCTTGGTTGGGCATATTGAACTCAATGAGTGTAGTTTGGTGCTCTCCTTTAGCTCATTCTCATTTCATTAAATTTCCTGATAAACACTTTTTAACAGCAATGTTGAGTGGTATTTATAGAAAAATTAAGAGGAATAAGATATTTAGGTATATTATGTCATCTGGAGAAGAAAAAAAATTTTGTGAGGCCTGTGCTACAGGTTATACAACGTAGATGAGGAAATGAGAATGAAAGACACTAGGTGTTTTATCCAAGGGCAAATAATGCATAGGCGTCTAAGGTAGTATTTGATCCCAGATCTTCCTGAGTCCAACATGCTATCCATTATTGCATTCTTCTACCTTTCCCAATATGAAGAGAGAACCATATATTCTCAGATTTGGAAGACATGTCAAAATTTATGAAGTCCAACAACTACTTGAGAATTAATTTTATCTACAATAACTCCTATAAATAATAATCCAATGTCTGTTTGAATATTCTTAGTAACAGAAATTCCTACCTCCAAAGTAGTCTATTCCACTTTGGAATGGCCCTATTTTTACAAGGTATTTCCTTATTTTAAGCTAATATCTGACATGATATAAATGCAACCCATTGAACCAGTTCTTTCCCCTGGCATCAAACAAAAGAAATCTAAGTTTTCTTCTACTAAGCGGCCTTCCAAATACTTGAAGACAAAGATTATTATTTCTCTGATTTTCTTTTTCTTTTTTAGGCTAAACCTCACTTGTACCTTCAACTGATCATAGTGTCTACTCCCTCTCCATTAAACTCCTAGAGAGCAAAAACTATTTCATTTTTTTTCTACTATCATTAGTGCCTGGAATGGCATCAGCCAGGAATGGTTAAGAATTTAATAAATGATTGTTGATTGATTGATGAATCCTCCTGGTCACCTCCTCCAAAGCTGCTCCACTTTTTCAATGTCCTTAAATTGTGGTACCTAAAAGGCAACACAATATTTCAAATGTGGAGAATTACTGATATGAATTGTGTGTCAAATTCTCATTCTCAAATCATGTAGCCCAAAATAATCAAGAATCTATTCCATTGTTTGCTAAGATGAAACATTTTGGAGTCTTAATACAACAAATTAATCTGTCTGTTTAGGATCTGTTTCTGTAATGATCCTCTAGATAAAAATGAATGACATTCATAATAGAGTAACAGGCCTTTAGGAAGAACAGAAGAGCCAACTGTGATATGTCCTTCTTCTTCCTGTATACAACTGCTTCTAGCATTGTTTTTAGTTTTTATTTCACAATAGAAAAATGCATATCACTGTGCTTGCTTCCTTATTATTGTGTTATTCTTAAAGAAGAGGACTTTCATGTTACTGAGAAGGTCATCTAGTAGTTTTGACATCTACAATAATACAACATGGCTAATTTTGTTTGTTTTTATAGTTTAAGTGCAGCTGGACTCAAAACACTTTTTTATTCATTTATATAAATATATTTAATTCCATAGAGAATTTGCCTCCATTATTGGCTATTATTTACATGTTCATCTACACCCTTTAGAAATTATTGAATGATATATAAGGCATTAACTTTTGGCTAATGGAGCTTAATGGTCAAATATTCATCTGGTGAAGTAAAAATATATCTAGAAGAATGAGACAATCACACAATTGGCAAGTGTGGGAAGCCAATAAGAGAATAGATAAAAATATGAGACTCCTCTTTTGACCCCTTTTGTGATTCTTGTGATTTGTTGTTGAAAAGTATTGTGGCTTTATTGAAGAGTTTTAGGTTCCTAGCAGGGCAGTATTTAAAAGGCTAACACTCTCCCACTTTGGCCAGGAATGCAGCTGCCTGGTATAGCCAAGGCCAAAACATTAGCAGGAGCAATTCAACGTTGAGAAAAATATTCCCTGGTTTGGCTTTCTGATAAGAACCCAGTCAAAATTTAGCCTTGGCCTTGGTCTGTTCTGAAGCCAATGAGACCTTTTCTGTTTTGATATGACATAATTTATAACTTCCGTGCATCTGCAAAGTTTTGGAGGGGTTTCTTTTGTATGAAATGAGTCTTGAAATATATATAATAAACTCCATGCTCCTGGAGACAGAGGTGGAAGCATGAGCAGACAAAAAGATCTTCCATGTCCCTTATTTCCTTATCAACTAAACTGTCCTTATCAGATTATCAGAGATGATAAAGAGATCTCCAGAGACAAGTATCAACTATGCACCTACTATGTGTAGAGTACTATACAAGAAAAACAAATACAAAGAGTAAAACAGTCCCTACTTCCAATGAGCTTATATTTTAATGGGGAAGACAAGAAGGATAGATCTAAGTAGATGCAGCAGAAATGTATATCTCTATATATGTATATATATATATATATATATATATATATATATATATATATATATACACACACACACACACACACACATATATATATTAATGAAATAGGATATAGGTAGAGAAAGCATTAAAAGTTATTTAGTAGAGGGGAATATGGAAAGAAGATGGTGCTTTATATGTATCATGTAAGAAGGGAGGGACTCAGAGGCAAAGGAGAAAAGAGTGTATTACAGGCATGGGGAATGGTCAATGCAAAAGAATGGAGTTAATAAGTTGAGTGTTATTTTTGAGGAATAAAGAGATCACATTGTCAGAATCAGACTGAGAAAGAGCAGGAGTATTATGTCCACTGAAGCTAGAAAGATAGATCTGGACTAGATTATGGAGGGCACTAAAATCATAACAGAAGAGTTTACTTTTTATCTTAGATAAAGACTAGAAGATCCTAAAACCTTTGACCCATTAGAACAGGGACTGCCAGAATGTTGGTGGGTCAAATACTGTCCACCCTCTGTCCCAAAGCTAAGAATGATTTTTACATTTTAAAATTTGTCCTTCAGGCCATAGTGTCTGATCCCAAGATTTAAAGTAATACCCTAATTTTACAAAAGAGAAAGTTGAGGCAGAGCCATAATTTCAGGTCTTCTGATTCCAAATCTAGTCTTCTTTTGACTGTAGTATATCATTACACTTTTATTTGCTCATTTTTACAGTCTCTTGCTGGGCTTCAGACTTGATATTATGACTAAGTTCTGCATACATCTGGGAAAAGGGTCTGTTCTGGTCTGGACTTGCTATTACTTTCTTGGAGTACTGAGAAGTATTTTCCCTTTCTCAGGGAAAGCTTGGGGTAGGAATATCCAATCTTTCAGTGTTTCCAAAGTTGTCAAATACAAGGGAAAGTTTGATTATTATGTCCTGTTTCTTAACTCTGTTAAGATCCTGACCTGGATTTGAGGAACAACAGATTGCTCCTGGCCTCAATGACTCTTGGCTCTTTGGGGAACTCTGCCAGTTCAGGGTGATAGAATGTGGGTTTCCCTATTGTTTCTAGGATGTTTATCTTACTTATCCTTCTGCAGGCTACAGACTGGGATAGAAGCTGGAAGTTAGTCCCAGCCCTACTGCTGGGCCCTGAACCACAGTGTCAAAGTTACTTGTTTCAGAACTTGCTTCTCTTTCAGTTCAAAGTCCAAGCTTTGTTGTACTTCTAAGCCTGAATTACCATCTTCGGGCACAGGTCTTGTTTAGCCCTGGATTTGTGGCCTGAACCTGGGCTACAAGAATCAAATCTGCGTTGCTGTCTGTTTCTGTCCCAGTGTCACTGTTTGGGAGTGGGACTTCCTCTTGACTAGGGAAACATCCCAGAATGTTAGAATACTACAAACACAACCCAGGTTTAGTGTTTTTGTAGCTATTTTAATGTCTCCCAATTTTTAAAAAAAATGGCTGGAGAAATAATTTATTAAGCCTGGCTGGTTGCTTCCCCCCAACCCCCATCAAGATTTGGCCCAGTGCACTTTCTAGATCTGTTTGGAGGTTTTAGGGAGTGAGTGGAGATTTATTGCTTCCTGATAATCTTACACCTTGGCTCTGCCTCCAGATTGCCTCTCATTTAAATTATGTTTCCTCCCTGTACCTCATCCTCCCATTTTTTTATTTTGTCCATTTGTTTGTTTTAAATCATGCAGATTCAGCCTGGCAAAATGTAAAATTTACTAAGGCCAATAAATGAATTTCTTCTGGCCTCTCTCTTTTCTTTTCCTTGCTGGCTTAAACTTCATATGACTATCAGAAGTGTCTCTTTTCTTCCCCAAATCTATTCTCAGAGCCAACCACCTTGCTTTGGGCATGGTAGGAGCTTAATAAATGTGCATGGAATTTTTTTTAAACACTTAACTTCTGTGTATTGGCTCCTAGGTGGAAGAGTGGTAAGGGTGGGCAATGGGGGTCAAATGACTTGCCCAGGGTCACACAGCTGGGAAGTGTCTGAGGCCAGATTTGAACCTAGGACCTCCCATCTCTAGGCCTGACTATCAATCCACTGAGCTACCCAGCTGCCCCCTGTGCATGGAATTTAATGGAATGAACACTTGAGAAATTAGGAGGAACACTTGAAGAAATGCAAGAAATTTCATAGGGATGTTTCACTAATATGCTAGGAAACTAATCAATCAAGCAGGCTAATTTGTGCAAAGATCCAAAGAATTGCTTTATGTTTCTATTTATAAGCATCAATAGAACAATATAAATCAATAAATAGTTTCTATGTACCAAGCACTGTGCTATAGCTGGGATTACAAAAATCCAAACAAACAAAACCAGTCACTATACTGAAGGAACTGAAATGCTAATGGGGCAATAGCATGTTCATAAATATGAAACATACCAGAGGAAAAAGGACCCTGGACTTGGATGTCTCCAGAATTGGTTTTGAAGCTTCACTACATATAGCATCAGTGGCTGTGAATAAGATGTTTTACCTCTCTGAAACTGTCTGCGTCTCACTTTCTTCACCTGTGAAATCAAGTGCTTGAATTTAATGATCTATAAAGGGCAATTAGATAGCAAAGTAGATAGATCAGTGGACTTGGAATCAGGAAAAGACCTGAATCCGAATCTGGGATCAGTCTCCCAAATATAAAATGACTATCATAATAATACTTTATAGGGTTCTTCTTGTAAGGACCAGATAATAACTACAAAGTGCTTAGCAGAGTGTCTGGCACATAGTAGGGGCTTAATAAATGCTTGTTTCTTTCCTCTTCCAATTCTAATCCATTATTCACTAATCCTTTGACTTTTTCCATTTGATGTAACTAATGCCCAAGTTGCAAGTCAGTAACTGGAACCTAGCTACTCTCTGTGAAGCTGTCTTCAAATTCCTTGATTATGGCCATATTGTAAGGTGCTGAAACTATTGCTAACAGATATAACTACATTTCCATATTTTCTTTATGGAAATTTTGGAATTTGTCAAATTGGAAACTAATGATGCAGAATTGGAGCCAGGGGAGGAGAAAGAGGACTGATAAAAGGTATAAACTATTCTGACTGATTATAGAAAATTTCTAGTTGTACTATTCCTGCTAATCTTCTGTCAGCTAGATGATAGTGGCACTTACCAAATAAACAGGTTATTGATGAATTTTGCTTTATCTAATTAAATTTATTCTTCATAGGCTGTTGGCCGATCATTGTAGTATATTTCTTTGTGTCCATTAGTAGTTTGTATTAAGGATGTTTAAGGTACATCTCTGTTCCTCTCTCTGTGTCTCTCTCTTTCTCTTTTCTTTCCACTCTTATTAGACGCATAATTATGAGTCATTCATACATTTCAAAACTAAAATCACAAAGGCTATGTTAATATTAATCTGGACATTCACTTTCAGACAAGTTTTTTAGGCTATGAGGCTCCATGTTGTTTTGTCATGTAAATCCTTTGCCTGACTCACTAAGATAATTTAGTCCCAGAACTTCTATAGCAATACCTAAAGTTATACAGTTGTGTTATGTTGTAGATGGTCCTGGAGCTCTCTTCCAACTATGAAATTCTATTATTCTAAGATTTTATTTATTTAGGTAAAGTAATAGAACTGACAAAGTCCACCCTTTAATTTGTCCAGTTCGTCTTGCCCTTTATGATCCCAACTCCCTGTAATACTAGGGGAGAAGATTCCTTCTGATTTCCACCTTCAAAAAAAGAAAGCATAAAGTGTGGCATAGGGAAGAATCCTGTGGCCTCTGTGGTGATCCTGGTACCCAGAGATAAAAAAATCATCAACATTTAAGTTGCAGTGTGGCTTTTGAATAATTGGTACCTTATAGGACACTTGGTGAAATCATGTTGTTTTAGTTGCTCTCCTGACCACCCACCAGTTATTATTAGGTATACAAGTAGCCTGTGTAAGGTAACAGTAAATAAGAACTAGGAATTAGAAGTGTAAAGGAGAACATAGAATCCACTTGCAAAATATGCCTTGTAAATCAATTAAAACCACACCCAGAGACAATGAACTAAATTAGGAGAAGCCAGCTAGGTCCTGATAAAATAGTCCCTTGATTCCAATAATGATCCCCTGGTATATAAACTGCATATAAATTCCAGACTTATGCAGTAAGTAAGAGAAATGTTATGCAAATTAAGGAACTCTTAGCTAGCATTCATACTCATGATATTGATATTTTAATGAGCAAAATCTAAGGTGGTACAAATAAGAGTGCCCCTCTCCCCAGAAACCTGTAAGAATGATCCCCTAAAACCCTGGCCCTCAAGCACTCCTCCAACTCCCAGAACTCCATGCTTCCCCGGGACACCCAAATCCAATTCTTACTTAGATGACTCTGTGTTCCTCTTTCCTTCAGGCTTCTCCAGTCAAGTGCCACTCTGGCAGCATCCTGCTTAAAAGCAGCTCATGGATCTGCAGTGCTAGTACTTACTGCCTCCTTTCTTCAGCTGCCATGATCATCTACTGTGACCTCATTACCTATGAGGAAATGTTCTCCATTCTACTAAGATCTTGGGACATCACAAACTAGCTGTACCTGGAGGTGTAAGGGAAGATGTTCAGTAGGACAGAGGATACCATCAATAATTCACTCTTTGGTAGAAATTCCTTTACTGAAGGTCCTGAGGGTGAAGGAACAGATGCCACTGTAATCTCTGGAGTGGACACAGTAATAAACCATAATCTGCAAGAAACTAGCTTCACAAAAGAATTCTACAAAAAGTACATCAAAGACTACATGAAATCAGTCAAAGGCAGACTTGGAGAACAGAAGCCAGATAGAGTAAAACCCTTTATGATGAGAGCTACAGAAATCAAACATACTCTTGCTAGTTTTAAAAACTGTCATTTCTCCATGGGTTAAAACATGAATCCAGGTGGCATAGCAATTCTCTTGGACTTCCATGAGGATAATGTGACCCTATATATGATTTTCTTTAAGGATGATTTAGAAATGTGAAAAATGTTAAAAAATTCAGCTGATTACTTTGGATTACCAGTCATAACTGACTGTTGACTTTTGTCATCTGCACATTAGGATTTAGACAAAGTTAAACCAAAGTCATCATGGGTTATAGTAATTTATTTTTTACCTTGATTTATTTGGAGAGAAGGTGATTTTTTACAACATAACATATAGATTGTCTAAAATAAACTGCATTTAAACCCTCAACTTTCTCCCACAAAAAACAAAAATGAGAGAGAACATCTTAACAATAAAGAATAAACTTTACGTCATACATAACATTTTTTGAAAGGCAGTGGTTAAACATTCAATGGCATGTGGTACTTAATACTTTCTCTTCTGTCTGCCAAAATCAGGAAACAGCAAGCATTTAACTAAAAGAAATGATCAGAGTTTACAACAGTGTCTATCATTGGACAATTATAGGGAAAGAAGGATGCAAAAAGAGAACATAACTTTTGGGAGAAACTTACCTGAGTACTTGAATAAATGAATATAAATAATATTATTGATCTGATTCTTCTCTTCTGAGGACCTGGAGAACCCAATGGCCCTTCTGTGCTACAACTTAGCCCTTTTTATTTCTAGTTTCTCCCTTCAGTCATTCCCCTTTTGTTTTGAACTCTTTTAAGAAAAGTTTGTTAAAGGTAGTTTAGGATTTAGTCTCCCCACTAGAGCTATTGTTGTTGCTGCTGCTAATGCACAACTTTGACAATTTCTGCTCTTTCCTCCTAGTTTGTCTTTCTCAGAATATGTCCCTTTAAGAATTCCTGGATGTGACTTATTTTGCTATCTGAATCAAATATCTCCATTGTCCCAAAGAGCTCTCAGAGCTAAGAGGGAATAAGCTAGTCTGAACAACAAATTACAGGATATCATTTTAAAAACTCCTATTATAAAAGGAACAACAAAAATATTGCATCTGAAAACCCGAACCCTCTCTTCTATTTGCATTCCATTTTATGGACAACCTGGTGAGGGGTCTAAGAATTTTGTATTCTGTCTTTATTTTGGTATTTACTGATTAAGTCAAGTAAAAATGATAAGTAATTGCCTTTACCACACCAAGGCTCAGTTTCTTCACCTTTCAAATAGACATAATGATAGTTCATATCCTACCTATTAATTATCTTCATGACTATTTAAAAGATAAAGAAATGAAGGGATTCTTCACTCAAGCAAGACTATCCTTTCTCTTTATGCTGAATATACCAATTTTTTTTTATCAACACTAAGTATTTGGTCCTTGTGTTTTCATCCCTATCTTACTGCTACCAGGAATATTTTTTCCTTTTTTCTGATTATCTAAATTATTCTCCTGCAATATAAACTACTTTAGAAAAAAGGTTTATTTTTCATTAATTTATTTTTAAATTCATACTAGTTTATTAGAAGACATTAATTGGCTTCTTAAAACTTCATAAGAAAGATACATTTGGCCTTTGGTGTTAACTTCTTCCATGCTTATCCACAATGAACTATTCTTTTTTCAGTACATTTTTTTTAAATTGGCAGGGTTGACTATATAAGTAATTTGGAGAAAAAAGCAAATGTGTTGAAATGTCAGGGAAATGCATAAATGTTTACTAGAGGAAGCAAATTGTTTGTGCTGGGTTCAGATGAGACACACTTCAGAATTTATCATAGCTTATTGTGAGGTCCATATGCTGATGCCTGGCTCCTTTTGACCAAGTTAAAAAGGGATATAAACATACAACCAAGGCAAGAACCAGAAAGAATCCAAATACAAAAAAAAAAGCAAAGAAAGAAACTCAGAGAAAAAATGAGAGGTTGTCATTGGAGACAGACAGGTTATTTTTTAAAATGGTTTGCTTTGAGTTCCCATTTGCAACATTTCCTTCAATAGTCTACTAAGAATTTAAGCTCAAAGAGAACAAACATAGTGTCTCATTTACTTTCAAAGTGCCTATCATGGAATCTTGTACATCATAGGTGCTCAGAAAATGTTGGATGAATAAATGATTGTAAAAAATCATATACTCTAACTCACATCCTAAATTTTAGGGTGATATGGTATTAACCTGTTATAAACAGAATTGAGATTGTCTAAGGATGCTTTCTGAGCCTGGGATGATTTAGTATTTTACTACTACTTACTCAAAATTAAAGAGCAATAAGAGACCAACTGACACATGATAAGAACAATCTGGGTTAGCTACATAAAGTATTTTCAATAACAACTTATAATACCAATTTCTGAGATGGACTTCACAATAATGATCTTGATTTCCATGGCTTCTGACCTCTACCTCTATATCTATGATCGTGGGATATTGAGATATCAATTAATTTCTAAAAATGTCATTTGAGGTCAAATTAATCTCCTGTAAAGGCAATTTCAATCCTTTCCATTGTAAGATATTAGGAATTTATTAAAGATGAAATCATTCAAAGATATAAAGCAAAAATAGAAAAAGCAAACTTTATACCAAAATAATGGACATTACTTCACTCTTCATAATTGACAATAGCTTTTTCTTCCTTAATATTAGATAGTAGATGACTTTCTATAATGTAGTTTTCAAAATTCTCATATTCATTCTTTTGCTCCTTTCAACTCTATGAGAACAACATGAAGGAATTGGTATCATTCCCAGTTTTACAGAGGGGACAACTTAGACTCAGTGGTTAAGTGACTTCCCCATAGTAATGTCCTAGTAAGTATCAGAAGCAGCATTTGAATACATATCTCTCTTGATTTCCAATCCAGCATTCTTTCTACTTTATATCATATTGCTGCTTTCACATTTTTCATAGAGCTAAATATGATATAATGATAAGAGTATTAGATTTCGAGTGAGAGGAACTGGGTTCAAATTATTGCCTTGAAAATTGATGACTTCTTTATCTTTAGCCAAGATATTTAATTCTGTGGACCTTAGTTTCATCATCTGTAAAATGCAGAGAAAAATCTTTCTCACAGGGATATCGTGAAATAATATATGTTAAGAATTTTGTAAACTTCAAGGCTTTATGAAAATTTAAGCAATTATTATCCTTCAAATTGGTTTTGGATATGAGAAGAAAAAATGAGAAATAAAGACATTATTCATGTTGAAAACACAGTCCTATTTAAAAGAATTGGGGTGATGGAGTTCACTCTATGGAATGGCTGAGCAAGTCTGTATTCTCAAAGGAAAATGTTTCCATAAGAAAGGAGATGGATGATAAGGAAGGTTGTAAAGTCTGCCCTTAGGCTAAGTACTAGTGTTAAAAAGATGAAGAGGATATAGAATTTTCTCCATGGGATAATTTAAAAATATCTGTTTCATTTCAGGGAGGGAGATTGTTTACAGTATTCCCAAACCATCTTCATAATGTTTCTCTGTCTCTCCCTTTTAAACACACACAGTCTAGGAATAAATCTTGAATCTGCTCCCAGTTCGTCTCAATACTCTGCTAAGGAATCAAGGAGACAGACACAACAATTAGGAACACTTTTTGAAAAGGTGTTAATAGAAAGTCATAAAGTTATAAATGAGGACCATAGCATCTTAATGGAAGGAAAACTATCTAATGCAAAAGTGGCACTCCTCTCACTTGCCTTTATGTCTAACCAGGAGTCTTCTTTATGCATTAGCACACCAAACAGCACCTGCATCTATTCCATTAGGGATGATTTTAAATGCATACACTCTTACCATGTTTTTCTTTGTAAATGCATCTTAACTTTTTATTGTCAATATATTCTCCTTCTAGAAGGATACAAAACTTCTTATCCAGAGTCTGAAGATCAAGAATTTAATATTCAATAACAGAAGGAGGTGAGAAATGCATCATGTCTTATATCCCATGTTATGGATTGAGAAGACATAGGTCACTATGAAGATATAAGTTCTCAAGCTGAGAAAATGCATTATGATTCATGTGCTTTGTCCTTTGACTTCCAAAATAATGAGCTTATAAACCTTCAGATGCAGAAATCAACATTGAATTTGCAGCTAAATACAAACTGGCCACCGCTTTGGATCATCTTTTCTGGTTCGGTCATGCTAAATTTTCATTCCAGAAAAATGAAATTATTGTCTTGTTTTAAAAGATAGTACTCCATGAATAAAGTGTACTTCAGTCTTGCAAAGAGACAATTTCCAGCCAAGTACTTTAGAAAGTATCGGAGTAGAACAATTACTTGGATAAAAATAGGCTGGATTTTATCTTTCTGGATTAAATGTGTAAAAATCTAGGCCGCTATTGGTGAACTTTGTAGAGATCAAGTGCATGCCCTGATACCCCAGAGACCAAGTGCCATCCTCTACCCTGAAACCAAGCCCAACCCTTATCCCAGACAGGAGAGGGACTAAGTGCTCCCACTGCGCTCTTGGGCAGAGGACCAGATGATGTGAAAACATGTCCTCAGGTGCATGGAGAGGGGGAGGGGAGCAGCTCAGCTGAGTTCCTTTGGCTTTCTAGTAATGAATTCTGGCATGCTCACAAAAAGGGCTCTGCATGCCCTTTATGGTATATGTGCCATAGGTTTGCCACCATGGACTTAGGCTAATCATCATGGTAGTATGATGCTGATGGTGAGAGGATTGATTTCCATATTTTGGAAACTCTCAATGAACACATGCAAATATATGTACAAAGATGCTTAAATAAAATATGTACAAAGATATATAAATAAAAATATGTATATACACACTTATTTATATGAATATGTATATGTATATATTTTTACTTAATATGGGAGTTTCCATACTTTTGGATGTGGGATGATGCTATATGCCAGGTCTAGAATGCTTTCCCCATCATCTACACCTCTTGGCTTCCTTCAATTTCTTTAAGTTCCACTAAAATTTCATCTTCTATAGCAGAGGTGTCAAGCATGACCAGCAACACTCCTGAGTGCACCCTTAACAGGGTTTAAAAAAAGATAAAAATGTAAATGGGAGATATTTACAAAATATGTAAAAACAGTAAAATATAGATAATATTAAATTTTAAAACTGAGCCAATATGTATTCAGCAAGGATCCTTATGTTCTAATTAATGGCTTTCCCTTATTGCTATTTTCTACAGCTAGGCTTTCCCAACGCCTCCTAATTCTAGTGCCTTCTCCCTCTCAATTATCATCTATATATCCTGCATATAGCTTATTTGTACATATCTGTTTACTTGTTCCCCTTCTACTACATTAGATTGTAATCTCCATGAAGACATGCATTTTTTGGTTTCTTTTTGCATACTTATGATTTTCATAGCTTACTGTTATTACTACATAATATATAAGTAAATTCAGTAGCATTCATTGGGTCCAGGGGAAGACTTAGAAGTGACTAGATATTTTATCATATGAAGTTGGATGAACAAAGATTCCCAGAGTTAGGAAGATTTTTTTTAACACCAATGATTGGTAGTTCTTTTTGAGCAACTTTTACCCCCAATGAAGATCAAATACTTCTTTGAAACTTAAAAATTTCAAGAGATCTCTAGAGATACAAAAAATATAAGAAACTTCTCAGGTGTGACACAGTTAGTATGTTTAAGGAAGGACATGAATTCAAATCTTTCTCACTTCAAAATTAGTTCATTATCTACTACAACATGGTTGAATATTAGAATATTATTTATAGCATTTAGGATAAGTCTAACCTTTCAAAAAATGAAAACAAAATTAATTTTATTAAGTTTCCAGTCCAACAGAAAGTTGAAGTCCAGGAAAAGAAATTTGGGTAGAACAAATACTGTCACTTGATTTTGGAGGAAAGATATTTTACATACCTAGACATATAATCAGAAACCAGTTATTCTCAAGGAATAACTCTGAGACTACATTTCTCTGGATCTGAGTTAGTTAGGTGATATTTTTATAGACACAGTATCTAAAGGCAAGAAATAGTCTGAATAGTGAACTATTCATCTAGGAAGATCAAGTTGATTTCTTCTGACTTTCCACTAAGGTGTCACTGAAACATGATTTACCAGGCTGTCAGTTTTGTTATTTCTGGAAGGCATATCAAAACATCCTACTAGGATCTGATTTAATTTTGCAATAATGAGATCACATCAGAATACATATCTGAAAATTTAGACAACACTGCCCGATGCTTTTGGTTATGCAGTCAATTTTCACTGGATATTAGCATGCATTAGTGAGATCATAATGTCAGTACATTTTCACAGACACGTAGATTCATGGCACCAATCCTCCAGCCTGGAATAATTTTCATCTCAGTGGGATATTGGCCATGACTTTGATTCTAAAAAACAAGTAATAAAATTGAAGGCTATTTCTCTTCTTTTTTCCCCTTCCTTTCTTTTTTTGCCTAGTGGAAAACCTGCTTAAATCTTTTTCGAACCATTTTTTTCCCATGAGATCTCATTTACTACTAAGAAAATTTAACTTCACTTCAGAACTGAGAAAAATGTCAACATGAGCAAGATTTTAATGATTACCTGGTTACACTGAACAGCCACAAAAATTCTCTTGTTTAGGCAACTCACAATAATTGAAAATATAGTTTTTCAATTATGTATGTGCTGTTGATGCGGCACACGATGAGGCTAAAATAACATTCACTGAAAAGTCTTTTGTTTTGTTTTGAAAACAAGACTCAGAGATTCTTGTCTTTTGTAGAAACACATATAATGTTTAGATGGTTTATATTTACAGGTAGTGTAGGATGCCCAGTCCAGCTTATAATGTTGTATACTGTATGCTATGGGTAGATTTTTTTTCTTTCAGTCAGAAGAAAGGCTGAGATCTATAATTTCAATTGTATCCTAGGGTTCTCTTGGTATCAAACTTCCTCTGCTAACATAGGGTAGAACGTTTCTCTGAAGATTATGGACTAAAAAAGTTGTCTAGGGCATTTAAAATTTCACTGCTTTTCTATGGGTAAGTTATAGATTTTAATTACACATGCAAATAAAAAGATAATTTCTAAAACTGCATTTTTAACATCTTCAGAGGAATGCACATCCTCAAGATAATCATTTATCTTGATTAACAGTTGAATAGCATACCCTACCTGAGAGGTAGCCTGTCATAGTGGGTAGAGTCATGCCCTTGGAATCAAGAAGTCCTGTATATAATATCCTTGTTGAGTTACTTTGGACAAGTCACTTATATTGGAAACTCTCTAAAAGTGTGTTACACATAAGAGGGAGTTTCTCACCGATGAATTTGATGAAAAAAATTCCCACACTTCCTAAAAAATATATGGAATGTGGAAATGAGAATTAGACTGGGAATCAAGGCCCAGGCATTAATGAAATTCTAGTAGGATCACTTAAAAATTAAAGATAGAATAGTGCACATTTAAAGGGACTTCATAAATGGCCATTTAAAACCAGGTCTGCATTACAGGAGGTCTGCTGTAAGGATAACTTGCAGGCAGAGAGACTTTCAGCCATGTTTTATAACTTCTAGTCAAGCTGATCAGTGTGCTCTGTGGAGACAGCAGGGACTATTCTTTGAACCACTTTGTCTTCAGGTAGGTAGCAACAGATATGTAGACCTTAGTTAATAAATGTTTAGTGTGAGAGGATTTCAATAATTTTAATAAAACAATGAGAAGTCAGAGTTAAAGTATGTGTTAAAAGACACAAAATTTTGGGTTAACATTTGTAATATCATTTCTGGGACTTGTGAGAAATGCTGTAATAAATGTCAGCAAAAATATATTAATACATGTACATGCACACAAAATGGGCTGGCCATTTCGCATGAGTGACGGGGTAACTCATCTGCTTCATCTATTGATTTCAAGAGAATGGGAAGCAGTCCAGCATATTGGATGTACAACCCACAGTAAACTGATGGGAGGACATTGAATACAATCATAAAGAAGAGGCAGGACTGAGTACGCTGTAATCTGTATCATTAGATAAAATATTCACACATATAAAATTAGAAATCCATCAGAATAACGAAGTATGTGATTATCTAATTTTTGAGGACATAAATAAAAAAAAAAGTTGACCAAAAAGCTTCAAGTAAAGGATATAGTCTTTTTGGAGTGCAATTAAGAATGGTCTGATTTGTATGTCCTAGGACAAGCCTTGGCATTAAGAATAAATTTCTTTTGATTGTTTTAAAAGTAGGTAAATGAAAGTGAGATCCAACATTCTATTTAGTTACATAGGATAGAAACTAGGCAATAGCTAGAAGTTTCAAAGGCAGATTTTGACTCAACAAAAGAGAAAATTAAGTGATTAGACCTGTCTAATATTATGACAGTCTGTCTCTGGAGGCTCTTCTCAGCCACCCTTAACTGGAAGTCTTCAAGAATAGATGAGGTGGCCAATTTTCATGAATACTGCCAAGGGGACTGTTTTTCAGGTTGAGATCAGACCTTTAAACTCCTGTACGAATCTCAGCTTCCATGATTGTGATTCTAAGAATTAATTAGGCTTCACTCTATTTTTTAAATTTATTATTGTTTTATTCTTTACTTAACCCTTTCTTCCTCAAAAAACTTCCTGGAGACTTTTTTTTCAATTTTCTAATATATTTTAATGCCCTGGAGATCGTTCAGCATTTTTAGAAAAGAATGACCTTAAAATTAATTCTATTTGTGACAAAGCTCTTTAATGTAGGAAGATACGTTCCATCATCAAATGTGATATGCTGCAATCAAACCTTCCTGTTTAAACACTTCCTGTACAGAATGTTTTGAGAGCAATAGGGATAAGATAAGGCTGCATACCACAAGGAACATACACAGCACATTAAATATAGATAATACACCTTTGTGTAGTCCAAAAAAACTTCTCTGGTTTGGGGATCTTGTATTTCTTCTAGTATATCAGCTTTGTTCTAGATTCCACCCATTCCTATTTCCCTCCACCCTATTCTGTGCTTTTTTGGGGGAAGTTATTGGAATCATTCATTCTAGAACCATTGTATGAGAGGTGTATGTGTGGTGGAATGCTGTCTATTCAATTTGGAGAATAGACCTTCCTTGAGAGTGGCCAAATGAGTTAAACAAAATAAGACCTCACCTCTCCTGGTAAAAAATCTATGAGGGAAAAGTAGGTGACTCAGTGAATTCAGAGCCAAGACTAGAGATGGGAGGTCCTGGGTTCAAATTTGACCTCAGATGCTTTCTAGTTGTGTGACCCTGGGCAAGTCACTTTACCACCATTGCCTAGCCCTTAATGCTCTTCTACCTTAGCACCAACATTCAGTCTTCATTCTAAGACAGAATGGAAGAATTTTTTAAAAAATCCATGACTCTTACCTCTTTTGTCATTATCATAAGGATTGGATTGCCCAAAGTCAATAAAGTTTGTAGAATGTCTGAATATAGTAATAGTATAAATCCACTGACCCTATTTTAGCAATATTGATTCCTAGTTTCAGTGTGCTTAAGTCTGCTGTCCTACCCTGGAGACAAGACAATAGACAATTTAAGAAGTGACCAGAGAGCAGGCCAAAGAGTCTGAGGAAGTTATATCTTTGAGACTTCTTGCTCCTATCATAGTCTAAGGACCATCATGTCTGAAGGTTGTTGATTTCTCTATTTCTGTCCTCTGATAAATACCTCTTCCCACTTTTTACATACCCCTAAGAGTCTCCTGAAATTTCAAATTTTCCCTTGTATGAATTGAAATGCATGCATAATTAAGAACCTTTATATTTAGCAACACTGGCTTGTCTTATTCTTTTAAAAACTTCTAAATCCCTAAATGATTGCAATTTATTGGGGCAGTCAAAAAATTTTAATTCTTCAGCCTATATTTCAAGTCTTCCATTTCATGTAATCAACCTATATTTCTAATCTCAGCACCCACTATTCCCCTACACAAGCATTCTGATCCAACTACTTTGCTGAATAGACACAAGAATGAATGAATGAGAAATCTTTGAGAATACCGAATAGACTAAATAGTAATTGAATCTCCATTATGTGTAAGGCACTCTTAGGAACTCAAAAATTGGTTTCAGCCCTCAAGGGGTTTGCAGTCAAATGGGATAAGTAAGACTATGTGAAATTCATATAAAAATGTAAACCCTTACCCACACAAGCTCATTAAGTCATATGCCAAGACATGCGACAAAAGGGCCACATAGGAACCTGAATTCTGGAGTAGGTTTGCAGAAGTCCTCTTTTGAGGGGTGACATATTTGGAGGTCAGGCTTATGACCCAGAATGTCCAATTAGGGAGCCTCAGTAGGAATGATGTCATTGGCCTTAAAATGAGAGGAGGTCAGGCAGTAATGGACTCTTTTTGGCAAGGGTCTTTTCCTGAACTCTCTCCCTTCTCTGTGACTCTTAAGTCTCCACTTGAACCTTAGCTGGGTACTGGCTCTGGGGAAGCATGGAAGCATTTTTTTTAAATTAGAGTAACCTGGTGATTTTTCTTTCCTTCTCTCTCTCTCCAAATTTTACTTTTAAGTAATTATAATTTAATATATAGTGTCCAAGAGAAATTTTAATCATTACAACGTTACTACACAAATACAAACACGATTAAGGAAATAAATACTAAAGTGTTGTTGCCATCTAAAAGGCCAAGAATTCTCTTTTTGGTTGAGAGAGTATGAGGAGGTGTCATGAAAATCCTAGGATTTATGGGGAGTTTTGAAGCTTTGGTGGAATTTTAATATATGAAAATAAGTAGGAAGGGGGAAAGCTAGATGGCTCAGTGAATTAAGAGCCAGGTTTAGAGACCAGATGTCCTAGGTTCAAATATGACCTCAGACATTTTGTTTAATTTATTTTCTTACCCTAGAACTACAGTTCCCAGCAACCCATACTCCTTATGTTAGGTGCTGACATAGGCAGGCTATAAATTTGGTGTAGCCCCGACTCTTGCTCTCTTTTGATCTGATCTGTTTGGTGGAGGTGGCATGAGATGAAAGGCAGGAGACTATCGCTCATGTGGTCTTAATTTTGTTAAACAATTAGGTTTTTTACTTCTATTTCTTTTATTAATAAACTCTATAAAATATAATTCTTAGAGTGTTGGATATTAATTTAAACCCTACAACTTCCTAGCTATGTGATCCTGGGCAAGTCACTTAACTTCCCAATGCCTAGCCTTCACTATTCTTCTGCCTTAGAACCAACCCATAGTATTGCTTCTAAGATGGAAGGAAAGAAA
>NC_058131.1:259153792-259183207 GCF_016433145.1 Gracilinanus agilis
GGGAAAGGGAATGGGAAAGGGAAGGGGAAAGGGAGGGGAATGGAATGGAATGGAAAAGAACAGAAGGGAAGGGAAGGGAAGAAAAGAGAATAGAAGAAAAGAAGAAAAGAAAAGAAAAAGTGAAGAGAAGAAAAAAGAAAAGAAGAGAAGAGAAGAGAAAAGAAAGAGTAAGGAAATTTCAAGAAATGAGAGATTGATGACAATTAAGACATGGGCCCAAGGAAAGGCAAAATATGGTTGGGGAATGGTGACTAGTAGTGATTAATTTGTGAATGTGGTTAAGATGGATCCAAGGGGTAAGAGACTAGAACTATGCAGATATGTTCAGAGGTCATCATGATCATGTACTTGAGAGGGAACATCATACTGAATTAACGGTGACAGTAGGGATGAAAAGGAAACATACTGATTTTTGTTCATTAGCATCCCACCCCACCCCCAAATCTGGACTGTCTTCCCTAGTGAATATAGGCTTCATGAAAGAATGTTGCATTAACACTTTTCAGTAAGATGAGTCTATTCAACAAATCAGTCTAGAAATAAACAGGGTAAATTTGTTGCTTGCCACAAAATCATTTATATTCATTGTTATAAAGACAGATTTCTGTTCAGTCCATCATGCTCATGGTACCCTAGGACCTATTTATTAAAATACTCTTTTTATGTTGTGACTTTCATTCCTTTCCTAACATCATCTTTCCTGGTATGCACTGACTGCAGAGTTCATATCTGAGATGAGCCCACATTCTCCCAGAGCTGCTGACCAGTTGCTCCTTCTGAGGCCAAGGGTTAATTAGTTTGTGGCACTAGAACGACTTAATGAGCTTAAATTGGTCATCTACTAATGCTAGTTAAAATAATGTTAATAATAGAAAGATGCTAGTCATGATAGTGCAAACTCTCTGCCTTAAATTGAGTATGAAGCCTGACAGCCCCCTATTTGCCTTCAGCATCTGAAGTGTCTTCGGTACACTAGAAGCTCCTCTTGACTTCTTGGTGCTGAGTTTCTTTATCAGTCATGATGATAAAGCATGTTGCTAAAGGGTAAGAACGTTCTGGTTTAATTTTTCATGAGGGCACACATAAAAAATTCAAACCAATGCAACCCGACGTGAGAGCCTGAACACAGCTCCAACCCTGACAATCTGCCTCTCAAAACAAACATTCTTCCATAAATCCACTCCCCACCCCAAAGATGCCCCATCTGTAATTGAAGATGAGTCTTGCTTCACTCCCCTGATTGGGGGAAATTTGGGTGAGTGACAGATGTGTCCCCAGCATGGGGGCTGGCAGGCTTCAGTGTTGGTTTATCAGGAGGTCACTGCTAATAGATTTAATTTAAATTTTTTATGTTTACCTTCATGAAAAATTAAAGCACTTTGTATTAGGGGCAACATTATAAGAAACACAGAAGATTAAAAAACGACTTCATTTGGCCCTCATTGCCTACCTCCTTTCTAGAGTATGTGTCGCAACACACTTGTTAATATACACATGCTGTTATAGACATGGAGCATAATTTTTTCCCCTATTAATAATCCTGCAAAGATGCTTGGATGATAAACTCAACACCCATCTGTTTTGAATTCTGTAGACTGTTGCATTACCTTTTTTTTTTTCACAAATCTTGCTGAACTGAATTATTTCTAATTTTATATTTCGCAAAGCCCCTGGGTTTATGTACTACAGCATAATCCAAGTCTTCTAGCTAGCAGCAACATAGAGCACAGGCAGGAAGCATGCTGGGCCATTCCCAGGGGATCCAGGATCACTGTACAGAGTTCTCAAGTCCAGTCAACTCCTGGTTCCACATGAGGTGGCAAACCTGACAACAACCAAATGGGGTTTGAATAGGTTGTGTTCTATCATACATGAGAGTAAGGAGGACAAGCATGGAGACCTGGCCTTTCAATAAGGGACCACTTGGCATTATAAACAAAGGTGGGCATCTCTCAGTCCTCAGTCACCCGGGAGGGAAGGCGATAAAAAAAACAACAGATAAAATGTTGAGATTTTAGAAGTTTTCTTCAATTTGTTACTAACATTTGATGTATTACCAGCTAATGAATGTCAGTTCTCTGTCTTCTCTCTCTTCGATTAAGATGCAAAACGTTTCCCCCCTCTGGAAATTTCAGGATGTCTTGAAGACAAATATTTAATATTTGGGTGATGAAATCTTGATGGTGATGGAAATCACATATAATCACAGAACCAAAGAATTGTAGCTTTAGATATGATCTCAGTAGACTCTAGTTCAAATCATGCTGGAAAATAAATTCCACAAATAATAACAAGAAAAACAACAGTGATAGCAGAAACAACAACAACAATAGAAGCAGCAGCATTGTAAAATTATTATTATTTTAGTTATTATTATCATAATTACTTCTAACATTTCCATGGCACTTTTGGATTTGCAGAGTTCTTTATATATATTCTCTCATTTATCAAAGAATAATCACCTGACCTTTGCTTGAAGATCTCTGTGGGGGGAAATCCATTGCCTACCAAGGCAACAATGACCTATTCTACTCTGCATAGTTCTAATTATGACATTTTTTGTTTTTTATTTTTTGTTCTTTTTTTCGTAGCATCAAATCTAAATTTGCCTCCTTGAAACTTCTACTATTCCTGCTTGTTACATTTGAGGCCAAATGGGGATGATGATGATAACAATAATCATATTCAGTATTTGTGTAGCATTTTAAAGTTTTCAAAGATGATACATCCATTCACACATACAATACATATATGTATTATGAGGTTCATTTGGTCCTCATTTCTTTGATATAGGTATTATTATTACCCTCATTTTACATTTAGAAATGAAGGCCGAGAAAATAAAAATGCTTTCTCTTGGTGTCATTCATCTAATTATCTTAGAGAAGATTTGAACTCAGGGCTTCTTAATTCTAAACAAAGACCAACCCCAAGTCTCTAGAGGAATCCCAGGTGAAAAAGAGTACATGAAGAATTTCTCAATCCTGGTCTCATGGAGTGCTGGCTAAAGAAAGCCAGTCCTGATGCAATTAAAGGGATGAGCTACATAATCAAAGGATTTTTTTAACCCTTAACTTCTGTGTATTGGCTCCTTGGTGGAAGAGTGGTAAGGGTGGGCAATGGGGGTCAAGTGACTTGCCCAGGGTCACACAGCTGGGAAGTGTCTGAAGCCGCATTTGAATTTAGGACCTCCCGTCTCTAGGCCTGACTCTCAATCCATTGAGCTACCCAGCTGCCCCCCAACCAAAGTATTTTCTGAGAGATACTTTTCCTTCTTGTTTTAGGTACATTTCTCCTCTTGTTTTGATAAGACTTTTTAGTACATCTGTTTGCATTTCATACATCACCAGATTCCCTGAGATATGCTACTCGCCCTCCTTTATGATCAAGGCTTAACATGTCATAAACAATGTATAACCTGTACTTCTATCCCAGACATCAAGACCCTTCACACAGGAATGTTTGTTCTCCTCCCCATCTTCTGTTCCTGGTCATTCAGTCTCTGTTCCTTTAAGATTTTCCTCAGGGAAGCAGACTCTACCTGCACCTTCCACCCAGTCATTCACTCAATAAATTCCTCTATTTTTAGAGATTCATTGGAGCCTGGTGATTCTTTAAGAGGGGACCTTCCCAAAGCAGAAATATCAAGCTCTCCCAGAACACTTTCATGACTTCTGCTCAGGCCAAAATGCTCATTTCCTTCAATGGATCTTCAAGTACCTTGACTTAGAAGCGCTTCACTGTTATGTCTTCCTCTACCTTTGAGCTTATCAATATCCTTTATAAAGTGTGGTACCCAGATCTAAGTATAATATTCTAGATGAGTAAAGACCTAAACAAAACTATAACATATTTTTCTTGATGCAGCCCAACATCTTATCAGTGGTCTTTTCCTTTCTTTTCCTTTCTTTTCTTTTCTTTTCTTTCCCCTTTCCTTTTCCCATTTTGTTTCCCTTTCCTCTCCCCTCACGTCCCCTCCCCTCTCCTCCCCCTCCTCTTTTCTCCTCCTCTCCTTTTTTTCTTTTTTTTCCCTTTTCTTTCATGTTAGAGATTTGTGAGCACATCTCTCTCAAAATGACTCCAGTACCCAGAACCTACTGCTTTATAAAGTTAGCACCTTTTCTGTGCCAAGATGAAGAAACATGGGCCTGGCCTTATTGGGAATGGATTTTAGCACAAAGAGATACAGGAGAAGCTTGGGCAGAGCATTAAAGGTTTTAGGCAGTAACTGTCAGAAACAATTCATATGCAATTAACACTTAAAGGGGAAAAAAGAGGCCATTGAATTCATCTCAGTTCATATCTGTGTATGTAAACACCTTCCAGGGTCTTTTATTTTAATATTTTTAGTTTGGATTTTCCTCATTATCACCTAGATCAAGCTTCTGGGTAATGTTGATAAAGAGCTAGCAGTTAGGACGAATTATCCCTAAATAAACCAAGTAATAGTGTTTAGTAACTATAAGAACCCTTTTTTCCTTTTTGACTACTTGAATTTTATTTTTAGATTAGTAGTGTTGTTCAGCTGAGAAGATATACCCTACTTGCTCTGCGCTACTTATCCCAATTCCTGCAGGAGGATGAATGTCTGCACAGAGATTGGAAATTCCTCCCCAACAAATCTGTAGGAAATCATAGCAGTCCGAGCCCTGGAGCTAAATGAGCCACCTTGGGGCAGATCTATATGTTCAGATGCTGAGGGGAGCATAACTTATTTATTTGGGTACTTGTGTGAAGGAGAAAAAAATGAGATGAACAGGAAGCAAGATTTATGATTTTCAAGGACAGACCCTTTGGGGACAAGGGAGTTGAAATTGGGGACAATATGCAAACCAAATAGGTATCTAAGTAACTAATACTTTTATGCTCAGAAAGAAATTTACTCAACTTTAGTTTCATGTAGAAAAAATACAAAGTGAAGCAGAAATTAAAGGTCAGAAATTTCATTCAATTTTAGATACATTTTTAAGGCCCTACTCTTTTGCTGTTGACCCCAAACACTATTCTCTGCCCTTGAACTGTGACCAGGGCCTCTACCTAGTGTTTCTCTCCATTCTAGAACTATGATCTGGAGCTGATTATAAGCAATACAACAAGGTCATGCACCAAGTTCTGGCAAAGACTCCCCTTTAACTCTTTCTGACCAGTTTTCTGACCCCTTTGCTGTCTCTTGTCTGGGAACTTCTGAAGCATTGCCACTCACAGTTGCTTCTAAAGTCTGCTGCTATTATTACTACACTCCGGCACATCCCCACCCTAGGGGTTTCTTCTGGCAACTTATTAAGTTGTCTTGGGCTAGAAAGAAATATTTCACCTGACCTTTCATAGGCTCTGCCAAATCAGAATTTGATTTGAATTTTTAAAGTCATTTGGAGGGGCATATTGGGTAAATTCAACTGGGTTCCTGCCTCTTCTTCATTTTTGCTAGCATTCTTTCCCTAACAGACAATTTTGACTAGAACAGAGAATGCATGAAGAAGAGTATTATGAATTGAGACTGGAAACAGAGAGATGAATCAGACTTTAAGGCATTTCAAATACCAAACTGATAAATTTTCCTTTTCTACTGAAGTTATTAGGGAGCCAATGAAGAATTTTGAGTAGGAAATTGGCCTGCCCAAGACAGAACTGTGGTTTAGAAATATGAATGAAACGTCTTTTTAACTCATTATTTTATTTATGTTCCCATTGGTTCAATCTCTTTGCTATTTCACCTAATATCCTATGTTGACCCCTAGAAGAAATTCTACTCATTGACCCAATACTTGTTCATTATCCCTGCCTTGCTCTTTATGCTCTCTTCCTAACTATCCATGGTTCCTCACTCATTACAATTCAGCAGTGTTGTGGGGATTACTTAGTTATTAGTTTATATATAGTTTATGTGGACCTAGTAGGAAGGGCTAGAGAATTCCAAGATGGAATGAAGAAGCAGGAAGTGTCTTCTTGCTCACTGGGAGAGACTCCATGGTGGTTGGGGCAAGCTGCAACTGACCCAGGAGACACCAGTTTACCAGTGATCCTGTGGAAAGACTGTCACCTACTTGTGAGAGATTTTAGTAGAGACTGCTAATCCGAACCTGAGTTGCAGGTCAACTTGGGTTGGGTCAGCTCCTAGAATCTACCCACCTGGAAGAGTACAGCAGGTGGTCCTGGAGGACCAGAAACACCACTGGAGTGAGGCTGGACACTACTGTGAGGATATCCACTTCAGTCTTTGCTAGTCTCTGGGCCCTGTCTTGCTTAGGTCTCAGTTAGTGTTGATAAATCCCTTCCCTGACCCTGGGTTTGCCCCTGGTCTGAAGAGTGTAGTTGCCCCTATTCCCATCCTTTATCTTAGTTGTCCCTGATTAAAAGTGTTATAAAACCCTTGCCTTTACTTGCTGGTTTCCATAAGCCTAGAATAGATACTGAAGAGTGGCAGTTGGGCCAAACTGCCACTTCAGTAACAGACACTTCCTTACCTGTTAAAACCTGGTCTCTCTACTTGTTCGGCCCTGCCTTCAGACACTCCTTTCACCCTCACGCCCTTCTGGACTCACATTTTAATATTTAAGCCTACTTCCCTGGTTATTCCCCATTATAGTTGGAATGGGGAAAATGCTAAGTATTCAAGAATAAATGAAGGGGAGGGGAAAAGGAAGGAAATGGTAAAATAATAACTCTTATCTGGTCCCCTCAATATTCAATATGACTGTGCAGTCCGAAAAATGAATCTTTTTATGGAATGAATTAAAGGAAAAAGTATTCCAAGTTATTCCATCTTATTTTAACAATAAGATTTTTTTCTTCAACACCTCTAATTGTATTGCGTAAACTAGCATAGTGATTAATTGGGGGGTGGGTGGAATTAAATTTCCTCTCAGGGTCTCATTACACTGCTTTGGTGATATCTATAAAGTAAATCAGATGGTATTCTATTGTGTATCTACTGTTTTGCTCTTTGAAACAAGTTGCCCTACCCAGTTTAAGCTCATTCCCTTTAATCTCATGAACAACTGATAATTCAATCCTAAAATGGCCCTATCTTTCTCAGCCACTTCTCTTGGAATGGAGGTTTAGAGAGTGAAGTACTAGTCTTCTCCAAATTCCTTCATTTATGGAAGGCAATTGCTGGACCTTTTGGCTCACTCCACTTTGTATCTACTGCTCTGCCTGTTTTCAGCTCCACAGATTAAGATTTCCCTACATTGGACACACCCTGATATCCCATCTCTTTTTTGCCTCCTTTTGTGTATTTTATCCTCTCTTCAGATTGTAAACTCTAGAGAGCAGAAAATGTCTTCTTGTTCATTATATTCCCAATGCTTAGCATAGTGTCTGGCATATAGTAAATATTTAGTAAATATCATGGGATATTGGTTTGGTATGGCTCTTTTCCTGATCTTTTAACCCCCCCCCAAATTATATTGATTTCAACAACAACTAAGAATAACTTACTATGCACAGAAATAATTATGCAAAGAACTGAAGAAAATATATAGTTCAAATAAAGCTCAAGTTTTGCTTTCATGAAAGCAACTTACAGAAATGACTATAATCACAAATAACACAAAATTGGAGAACTACAAAATACAGTGCATTGTGAGGTTTCAACATTTTACTACTGAAAAAGATGGGATGTATGGGATTTTCAAGGAGGACTAACACCTCTGATGTGGTATAAAGGTTTTGCCCTCATCAGGGCTACTTATTTACCTTTGCTTTCTACCTTTTTCCCAATATCCACCTATGGCTCTAAGAAAATGTAGCATGCATAGTAGCCACTCTGGTAAAAAAAAAAGTTTTGACAGAAATGCTATACCAGGTTGACTGAGTTCAATGAGTTCAGAAGATGTCTACTATAGTTATATGAAGGTTTCCCCTGGCAAAAGGGGTAGATGAGAACAAATTTTTTCAATGGTCATTAAGACAGCTAAAGTGGGAGTACCCAGACCTTAGTTAGATATCAGACAAGCCAAGATCATCCACTGTATCCCAAAATCATCACTAGTTAGCTTGACTTTTGTCTTGCCTTTAGACTTTTATGACTGGAAGAAAAAAGTGAAGCTGACAAATTTGTGCCACTCTGCCTCATCTAAATCCAATTTATACAAGACATCACCCTATGATGTCATTAATCTCATTGAAAATAAAGGATGAACATCAATAACTGGAAAAAGCAATGAAAGGCTTTATTGAGGAGGTAGCCTTTTATTGAGCTTACATAATAGGGAGAAAACAGTGAACTGATTTCTGGCTTAGAATGTTCTCTACTCTAAAGGACATCTCCAGAAAGACTGACTTGGAACTTCTTTCTTTGTCTCTGAAAACTAAGCAAAAACTAAGATCAAGAAAACAACATAAGAGAGATTGCCAAAACTTCAACAAAACGTCCTCTCCACCAATTAATAATTTAAATGTCAAGGGCCCCTACACTCTCCAATCTGTCCTACTCATAAAGGTCAAAATAACATTCCTAATTCACAGATCAAAATCTGACGTTGCTCAGCCATAAAGTCTTCAGTGGATGCCTATTAGTCCTAGGTTAAAGTAAAAAGTCTCAAGATTGGCATTTAAGCATCTTCATAGTCTGCCTCTATCCAACCTTCTAGTAATATTTCATATAAATTCCCTTTATGTGTTCTAGTGTCTATCTAAAATGGATTTACTAAGTGTAACATGGAAAATGTCATGGGTAAGTTCATCAGTTAATCATTTCTTTTGAGAATGTAGAATCTTCCTTTAATTTGTCTATCAACATTTTTTTTCTTTTTAAGATTTGGCTCTGACTCACCAACTGATAAATGCTCAATGGGTGTGTTTTCAAAAGAAAAAATTCAAACTATCAATAACTTTTATTGAATAAATGCTCCAGTTCCCTAATAAGATGAGAAGTGCAAATTAAAGTAACTCTGAGGTACTGTCTTATACTCAGCAGATTAGTAAAATTAACAATGAAAAGAAAGTAATAAATGCTGGAAGGGAAAACAGGCACATTAATGAACTGGTGGTGGTGATGCTATGGATTATTCTAGACATTCTGGAATACAATATTGAACTATGCCTCCAAATTCCCTGCACTTTAGATATCCTTTGACCCAGTCATGTCACCACTAGAACTAAAATTTCAAAAGACCCAAAGAAAAGGAAAAGAATCCATTAAACATAAAAAATTTTTGTAGCTTTTTTTGTTATTGTCAAAAAGAACCAGAAACTAAGGGAGAACTGATCATTTCAGAGATTGCTGGATTAATTATGGCATATGAATTTAATGGAATATAATTGTGCTATAAGAAATAAAAAATGGTTTCAGAGAAACCAATGAATTCTTTTAGGAACTGATGTAGAGTGAAGTGAGTAGAATTAGGTGAAGGATTTATTCTATAACAACATTTTAAAGACAATTTTGAAAGACTTAAGAACTCTGATAAATGAACCAGAGGAATGATAATGAAGCTTGTTATCTACCTCCTGAAAGAGGGTTGATAAATTGAAAGTGCAGAATAAAATATATTTTTGGTCTATGGCCTATGCAGGAATTTGTTTAGCATGATTATAGATATTTGTTACATGAATTTTTTCAGTTTTTTTCCATCTAATCAAGATAAAGAAAAGACATTTTTCTTGAAAGAAAAAAAAAAACAATTTATTCTAGTGGCACAGACTATGAAACCTCCATGGCTTTTCCTATCTAGTTGCTAGTTTCTTTTCCTTTCCTTTCTCAACTTTCCTTAAGGTACTTTGTTGGCATGTCTGCTGTGACTCCATCACACGCTACCTCAGGCTATGTTTACCAATGTGCATTTTATATCACCCTTAATAGAATATTAACCCTTTGCAATAAGGGGTCCTGCCCTTTTTTTTTTTTAAATTTTGTATCACCAAGACCTAGCACATTTCCTAGCATATATTGGGTACTAATTTATTAAGATAATCAAGTGACATTACTCATTCCATGCATTCTAAGAGTATCATTTTAATTTTTTTTATCATTTTAATAATTTTCCTTCCACTTATTGTAATGAAGTCTATATTTAACTGTTAAATCTGATGGTCATAGAATCATTCAAAGTCAATTCCTAACATATTTTCTTTTGCTTAATTTCAATCTCTCCTTATAAGAAGTTTGATGTTGCAGAATGTGAAACTCCCTAGCTAGCAAGATGCCCCCAGAAAAGACCAAATTCATTATGGCTCTCTATCATGCCCTAATTGTTTTAATGTCCATAGAATGCTGCTGAGAGAGGGATAGTTATAAAGCAGAAAGAAAGACATCTTCAAACCAGGAAGACTTCTATTTAAATCTCACCTCTGAGACATGCTGGTTGTGTGATGAAGGACTAAGACTATCATTTTCTAAGAAGTTGCCACTCTAGCTAGACTGGTAAAAGTTGTCTTGCATAAGACTTCTGAGGAATGAAAGACTAGGTCCAGCTCCTATACAGATAATACTAGGTCTGCTCAATCAGATAGCTTCAGAACTACAAAATCATCTCTGATTTAACATGGAATCTTGAAAATTAGAGACCAAAGCAGCATTCTAGAATGAGAAGAGATTTTCACAGGCCTGCAAAGTGTGATAATCATCCTATGGTACCTTTGTTTTGTTTTTTGTTTTTTTTATTATTATTTTAAACCCTTAACTTCTGTGCATTGACTTATAGGTGGAAGAGTGGTAAGGGTAGGCAATGGGGGTCAAGTGACTTGTCCAGGGTCACACAGTTGGTAAGTGTCTGAGGCCAGATCCTATGGTACCTTTGTAATGGAACCTCTCTTGTCAGATTACCATTTAAAGGAATCACACTAAATATCCTAGATTCTAAACCTGGTTGCTTTTTATTCCTTATTAATACCCTAATAATGTCCATTTTTTGCACACTGCAGGAATATTTTCAGCTAGGGCCATTTTGTCTAACAATGTATGATTTTCTTTGCTATTCCTCCTCTCCCTCACAGTCAGGACAAGAGGATTACTGTTGGGTGGATGATGGTAATCTTGACTTGCAAATGTTTATCTTAAACTCAATAGTTGAAACTTTAGTGACAATTTTCCACCAAACTGCTAAAGTAGGGGAAAAAAAAACATAATCTTCTGCGAGATAGGATAGTAGACACAGCTGGCTGACTCTGTGGTTTGTTCCTAAACTGAATTTTTATGTTATGCTTGGTGATTATTTTGTCCTTCAGATCCCATAGTTGCTTAGTGACTTAGTGGGCTTGGACTTGGATAGAACTCTACACTTGGATGCTTCCTAACACAATCCTGAGAACCTAGTATGGGTCATGAATTTCCATGAAAAGCTTTACTCACTGCATGCATAAGCAACCTACAGCACAAAATTTTTTATCCTTTATTTGCAAGAAGTGCCAGTGGCCAATTTTTGCCTGTGCAGAGCAGGTAAAGCTTTCCTCTTTCCCTACCCTGTTTCCCTGCTCCCATTTTCTGAAGCAGTGAGGCATACACAAATCAATGCCAGTTTAACCAATTCAGGTTTTCTGAACAAACTCTTGGTACATACATAACATTAGTTCATAGCACTCAGAGATTACAGTGAGAAAAAATTTCAGGACCATGAACTTGGGTACATGCATTGAAAAGCTGGAGTGAGTAGATGCCCACGTGGTGATATTCACATGATCCTGATAGACATCTATGATTAAAGATATCACCCTAAACATTTTTCTACAACGATTGAAAACAGTAGTGTTTCTCTTTTCCTAAAGACTAAAGAATTATATTTCCAAAAGAGCATTGATAACTCATTAACATAATGTAAGAAATGATATATTAATCCAATAAAATCCACTAATATCCTTACCATAGAATTGAGAAAGTCATTTAATTACTATAGTCCTCAGCTGTCTTGTCTGTAAAATAAGGATGGAGTGAACTAGATTGTCTGAAAGGTCCCTTCCTTCTCTATTCCTAGGATCCCATGTACTTTTTTTCTTTATTTATTTAGATAAGTTAACAATAACTTGAGCAGGAAAGAATAGGCTTTTGAGGGCATGGGAATAGGAATGATACATTTTAATAGGTTGGAAATGGAGGCAAGGAGTTTGAAAACTTGAGGCAGCAAGTTTCCATGTCTTCTCAGTAGGAAAAGATCTGGGACTATTAGGCAAGAAACGCTGGCATCATTTTTATGAAATGGGTATTGTAGGGAGAACCTACATCCTGAAAAGAAAAGTGACCTTAGAATTCTAGAAGTGTAAGAGAGCTTAGAGGTGACCTAATCCAACCTCCCATATAGCAAAGGATCCCACTCTAACATCTTTTATAGGTGGCTATTTAGTTTTCACTTGCATAGTTACAGTGATGAAATGCTCACTATCTCAAAAGATATTGTATTCCACTGATGAACAGTTACAGTTGTTAATAAGTCTTTGCTTTTGCTTTGATTAGAGATGCTTCTGTGCTATTTGCACATATCTACCCTGGTTCTGCCCTCTGAATGCACACTCACAGGAAGCACTTCAAATATTTGAAGAAAGTACTAATGCCCAAACTAAGCTCCCTTGTCTCCAAAACCTTCATTTGATAGCAATAGTTTCTCTAACTAGTTTTCTTTATGCCTTCTTTTTTTCCCATCAAACTAACTAACTAACTGATCATTTCAGAGATTGCTGGATTAATTATGGCATATGAATTTAATGGAATATAATTGTGCTATAAGAAATAAAAAATGGTTTCAGAGAAACCAATGAATTCTTTTAGGAACTGATGTAGAGTGAAGTGAGTAGAATTAGGTGAAGGATTTATTCTATAACAACATTTTAAAGACAATTTTGAAAGACTTAAGAACTCTGATAAATGAACCAGAGGAATGATAATGAAGCTTGTTAAAAAGTTTGCCCATCACTGCCTTTGAGTAATCTTTTCAGTTACCATGAATTAAATGATTATTTTTGTTTAGATGATTTCTAGATGTATTTATCCAGCCATAGTCTTTCCCTTGAGGTCCAATATTTCATTTTGAATTGCTTATTGTATTTATCCAACTGCATGTCCCCTAGGTCTCACCAAATTAACACTTCCAAAAGAGGACTCATTACCTTTCTTCCACAACCAGTTCCTTTTCTTAATTTCCTCATTTCTGTCAAAGTCATATTAACATCCTTCCAGATATCAATGTTCACTTTAGTTATATGTAATTCTTTTCTCTACCCCCTTCACATCAAATCAGTTTATCAATCCTATGTGCATAGAATCCCTCACATATACCTCCCTCTTAAATTATAATCATTACTTTCCATCTTATAATCCATACTGTGTATTGGTTCCAAGGCAAAACAATGATAAGGGCTAGACAATGGGAGTTAAGTGACTTGTCCAGGATTTCACATCTAAGAAGTATCTAAGGCCAGTTTTGAACCCAGGACTTCCCTTCTCTATGTCTGGCTTTTAATCCATTGAGCCACGCAGCTGCCACCCTTATATACTCTTTTCTTTCTACTCAAATCTCTCTATCTAGTATCTCATCTTCTCTTGCTTGAATTATTGCAATTGTCTCCAAGTTCAGGTTCCTGTATCTCTCCTTTCCAATCTATTCCCAAAATAGCTAACAAAGTGTTATTTCTAAAATACTTTTCTGCTCATAAAATTCTAGTGGCTCCCTGTGGCCCCTAAGATTAAATACATATGGTTTGGTTTGGCATATAAAGCCTTTCACAATTTGGCTCCAATCTACCTTTTCAAATTTATTTCATATTACTCTCTTCACATACCTTATGTTTCAGTCATTCCTTTTCAAAGATTGATTGTACTCCTTCTCACCTTCCCCCAATAGAATTCCTGACTTCCTTTAAAGCTGAGCTCATATGTTACCTTCAATATGAGGCATTTCCTAATTCTCTATGTGCTAGAGCATCCCCCTCCCATTGGTTTATTTTTCTCATATAATATATACATACATATACATACACAAGTAATTATATTTATATGTAGTTATACATATATAAATAAATATTTTATAGATATACATAATTTATATGTAGTTATACATATATAAATAAATATTTTATAGATATACATAATACATATGTATTTATACATATATGTCTATGTCTCCCTTGTCCTAACAGAAACCAACTGAGGACAAAAACCATTAGTTTTATACTGGTTTGGTTTATTTTGTTTTTGTACCTCCAATGCCTAGCATAACACCTGATATACCAGTTTTTGTTGCTGTTGTTCAGTCATTTCTGCCATATCCAATTCTTTCTGTCTCCATTTGAGGTTTTCTTAACAGAGATACTGGAGTCGTTTTCCATTTCCTTCTCCAACTAATTTTACAGATGAGAAAACTGAATCAAACAATGTAAAATGACTTTCCCAAGGTCACAAAAGTTAGTCAGTGTTTGAGGCAAGATTTGAATTCAGAAAAATGAATCTTCATGACTCTAGATGCATCACTTTATCCACTGCAATATCTAATTGCCCTAAATCTGACCAGTTAGTGGTATATTAAGATTATCCCTATCTGCCTTAATTTGTATAGGTCTTATTCACAGAAAGATTGAAAATTCCCATACATTATTTTTCTAGGTAAGTTATATACCTTTGGCATGTTTAATGTGCTTTGCAATAATTTCCCCAACTCTTACCTATATCACTTGATGGTAGGTCAGCCCCTTCTCCATAACTCCTTCTACTGAGGAAGTGAATTTTCACACCTCGATACTCTGCTTTACCTTTATCTCTCCTGAATCTCATTTTGTTATAAGAAAAAGAAATAATAAAAACTTCCATCATGTGGAAAAAACAAGTAGGCAATAATACACAAAATATTAACTATCTGCCCCAAATAGGAAACAAGCAATTATTAAGTGGCTACAATGTGCAAGCACTATGCTAATCTCTTTACAAATATTACTTCATCTGTAAATGCCCTAAGAATGTAGTCTGTGTCTTTATCCAAAACACAGGTTAACATTGTGCTGAGGTCAGTGTTGAGTCACTAGAAGCTATCTTGCAGGTTGGTATCAATCTCTTAATCAGCATTCATAGTTTTGCCTCTTCTTTTTTCATATCTTTGCAAGAGTTTCACCCCCATTCAATCACAAATGAGATTTCAGGATGTTTCACCTAGCTTAGGTAACTCTTCTTTATTCTGAGCTAAGTGAGCAAAACAGATTGCCAATTACAGGACACATAAGGTTCAATCATGAGAACAGAGATATAGGTAGTGACTGGAACCTTGAGTATGTCAGAGGATAAGGTGGGGGAAACTCTCATTCCTCCCCCTCCTAGAAGTTAGTTTTCTTCCATGTCAGAGATTCTGGAAAGCATGATTTAAGAAGTCAAAAGCATTATAGTTTCTACTATCAAAGATGTTTTCTGAGCTCCTCAGGAAGGCCTTAATTCAATCCATATAAAACCAAGACAAACTGACACAGACAATCCATTCCTGGGTAAAAGTGAAGGTTTGTCTGGCTGATTTATATGACACTACAAAGTAAAAGAAAGGAAACCTTAGTGCTACCTTCTTCCTTTCAACTGTAACTGAAAATGGACAGCAGTATATGATGGAATTTATTTTTGATTGATATTTTTAACCAATGTAATTAAAACTTTGTCTTGTATATATGAATGCATATTTCTATGTCATGTATATATATATGGGTTGTATGAATATGTGTATATGAATGAAGCTAGGGTTAGCTAGGGTCATTTCTTTATTTTCTAGAAACCATTTTAAGATTCAAGGACTCAAAAGAAAGATTGCTAGCTACCATTTAAGGCATTAAATCACAAGTCACAAGCTCTTTGATTGTCTTCTTTAACAGTAGGGATGAGTTTGCACTAATTTCTCCCCACTGCCTTACATGGATCTCTTTGGGATAAAATATCTGGATTAAATGAAATGGTTAACCATGAAACCTACTTAAGTGGATTGTTCTATAAGGGATTGTTCTATACTCCACAATTTATGTAGTAGCCCTCATGTATTAGACCTAGTATAATATATGTCATAATGTAGAACATAAACACTTGCAAATATGTCTTTTATATAGATCAATCTATAGCTATAGATCTAGACCTGTTATTGGTGTGGGGAATTCTTGGTGTAGAAATTCCTTCAACCAATGAAAATTGGCTATTGGTCTACACTGCTTAGTCTTAGGAGAGCTGGCTATAGTGCAGAAAAGTTAAATGTCTTGCCTATTTTCACACAGCAAATGTATGAAGACAGGACTTAAACTGCTAACTCCAAAGTTTATCTTCTAACCTCTATACAACAGTGTTATTCTCTGGAGGTGATTTACCATAAAAATGCTTTAATCTGTCAGTACTTCAAAAGTCCCACCAGTAAAGGTAATCTCTTCAGTGCTGCAGATCAAAATCCTTCTATGAATCTCCAGAACACTTATTAATTTAATAATTTATGGATAACAGAGAAACACTAGGGTGGTCCATCTACTTACCTTTCTACTTGAAAGCAGGAAGTTCATACAGTTAATAAAATGCAAGCCCTGTAGTCAGGTAGACCTGAGTTCAAGTCAAGTCTCATAGATTTACTAGCAATGTGAACCTGAACAAAGTCACTAAACTTCATCTTGTTTCAGTTTCCCCAACTGTAAAGGAATAATAGCACCTACATCACAAGGATCAGATAAAATAATATTGGAAAGTATTTAGCACAATGCCTGGTAATAGGAGGTGCTATATAATGGTTTGTTCCTTTCTTTGTCCCTTCCCTTCCCCATCCGAATGGTATCTATTCATCTTTGAAGGCTCATGTCATCATTTTAATGTTACAGTGTCCATAACCACTAGGTTTCATTTCATTGTTGTTTAGGTCACTAGTAATGGCTGATACTTCTTAAATCCTGGTCTAGTGTTTTTAGCTCTTCAGTATCACTAGGAAAAAAATGACTATTTAAAAATCTATCATCAACTCTAAAATACATTTCTTTCATTTATTGATTCAGATTTTCAACCAACGTATCACCTTTCTGTAAGTTTAGCTGAGTGGAATATTATACTCTGAAAGGGGAGATGAACGAAAGAGAAGCTAGACCATGACTTTTATTTCTCTTTTTCTTGGGCTAAAACAAATTATATTGCCATAGGAATTTCATTTTCCATATATTTTCAAGAAGTTTCTCAGCAGATGTAAAACTATACTCAAGATAAGATCAGACATAGAGGCACAATTTAAACTGAGTCAAATATAATCTGATTTATAATACTGATCCCATAGACCAAAGCTTTTATTAATAAACTGTCTTGAAAGGAAACCAAAGTTAACATTTCAAAACTTATCCCAGTGTGTATCTTTAGTCATATATCTTAGGACATTAAAAATTCCCCACAGCACCTGGAGCTGCAAATTTACTTACAGAAACTTGGATAATATCTAGCCTCCTGGAACATTTCTATGAGGGTGAAGCTGTGGACCCCACGCATAGACTCAGGGCAAGGGAGAAAAGAAAAATGAACAGAAACTGGTAAAAAATCTATCTGGGGCTTCTCTGTGTGTGCTGGCTCAAAAATGGCAGGGTTTATCTTCCCATACCATCAAAGCAGTTAAAACCATTGGCACCAAAGATAGATGGACTTTCATTTAAATGCATCTCCATGATACTCTTGTGTGTCTTGGAACAACCATTTCAGAGAAAAGGCCCTGCTGCAAATAGTTATGATATACTCTATAATCTGTGTAATTGTTCAATGCTATCATTTATAGGGATTTAATCTATTTTTAAAATGGCTCAGACAGTGTCATTAAGTGCAATGTTCAATTCTGCAAAATCGTGCAATTGATTTTAACATATTTAGTGACTGATTCATCACCATACAACATAACATAATTTTCCAATCTTGCCTGCCTGGGTTGAGGTAGCTTAGAGATGCTTCACTGCAAGAGCAAGAACAAGAGTGATGGGGAGGAAACTTCATTCCTGTTTAAATACTTCCTTCTTTAACTCCCCATTTAAAAGGTCTCTTACTTCAATATATCAACTTTTGCCACTAACAAATAACAGAAAACAACAACAACAACACCTGAATGGTAGCGTGGATAAGGACTTTTCTCGTGCATAAATCCTATTTTCTCATATATCACATGTAACTATCATATTTCAACCTATGTCATTTACTTCATAAATTATTGTTGCAACAGTAGAGAGTGTACACATATCACTGAGGAAACTGAAATCAGATCACTAGACTAACACTTCAAATCAGAAAACAGAGAATGGAATCTTAAGAGGCTTTGCAGCTTGTGGATTCTGAAAGTGCAACTCACCCAACTTTCTACTTCGAAGGAAAAGGAATATCTAGTCCTGTCATGACAGATGGCAATTGGTTCTCCTGATAAACTCCACTGAGAGAGTTTCAATATCCTCACTTGGTAGCACATTCCAATAGCCTATCCCATTATGATAAAGAGCACTCCTAGAAGGATATTGGTATTAAAAGAGAGTCATGGAATACTAGTCTCCAAAGAATTAATGATGAGGATTGTCCAAAAGGCAATAGAGAGGCTGATACTAGAGATAAGCAGACTTTAATACACTGTAATGAGGAATTAGATAGGAAAAAGTGGCATAAAGGGTGTTATCAGAAAAATGCAAGACTGAGAAAAAATGTGTTGGTGATATAATGTAAGAAAGTCATGATAATAACAAAAACAATCTAATAATAGTAGGTGATATTTTTAGGACTTTTAAGGTTCATCAACATTCTTATTATATTTAAGTGACAACATCACCATAAGTATAACTATTCCCTTTTTACATTTGAAGACATGTGAGTTTCAGAAAGTCTAACTGGTTGTCTATGGTTATATAGATTATACTATTCATTGATAGAGGTCAGATTTGAACCCAGTTCTTCCTGATATTGAGTCTAGCACTATCTACTATGATGTAGACAGCAAATAACTTGTGTGTTCTGTTGGTACATTTGCAAGGCAGGAGAGCATAAGGAAGATGCTGGTACGTTGAATAAATTCTTGAATGTCCTCCCTGTGCAAAACTTATGGAAATCCATAGATCAGAGTCACATAGGACAACTGGGCCTGGATGGATTATGAACTGAATGATTAAAGGAAATGCCTATGTTTATGAGATCACAGATCCACTGAAGCAGGATCAATAACCCATAGACAAATGCATATATATATGTATATATGTGTATATACATATATATTTATATTTATATAGGTTCTGCACTATATCCCAAATATTTGTGTCTTGTCATTTGAAGTGAGCTTATTCATGGTTAAAGAGGCCTAAATAAGAGTGTTCAATTATCTGTGATAGTGATCACATCATAGTAATATGTTTGGAAATTAGTCTTCCTATATGTTTTATACTGTATGCATTATTTATAATATTGGCATTAATGAGTCAACCCAATATGTGTGTGTATATAAAGATATATATATATATATATGCTGTATATATGTATATATGGCTTATGTTGAATTCATTGAGTTAATCTCCCCATAAAGTCGTTTTTTCAAAAGATCTGATACAGTTAAATATATTCAGATTAAAACATTATAGACTATCCATTTTGATGGGGACACATTAGTTCACATAACTCCTACTTAATGCAATGATTCCCTCTACAACATCCTAGAAAAGTAGATACCAGTTTTACTTAAAAGCTTTGATTCAGGAAGAACTCATTACTCCCCACCCCAATCCAGACAGCCTATTCCGCTTTTGAACAAGTCTCATCTTTAGGACATTTCTTTCTGTTATATTGAATCAAAATTCACCTCTTGGCAACTGATCACCATTTTATCCTTTGGAGCCAGGAGAAGATACCTAGTCCTTCTTCTCCATGATAATTTTATTACTTACTACTATGTGAGGGGTGTATATATAATAGATTTAAAAAGACTAGGGACTCTGGGGTGAGGGTTTGTTGAATTATTTTTAGGGCTGTCTTCCTCCTTTGGTATCCACTTGCCACTCAGCCCTCACCGTGCCTAACGGCCACATTCAGTATACTATCTTAGCAGGTGGACTAAATCAGTTTGAAGATAACCAATAAGCTTCAAATACATTGATGATTTAGTGGGGTATCTACCTTAGGTGTGTGAAAATTTCCCCTATTGGAAAGGGTAGCTGAGAATAATTTTTCTCTACAATGGCTATGAAGGCAAATGGAAGCAGGTGTTATGGAGTGCTTAGAGCTTGGTTAGACATTGAAGTAGGCAAGGTCTCCCACTGCAAGTGTAAAAGGGAAAAGGGGGTTTGGGGGTTGGATATTAATATTTAAATGTGTGGTCACCAAGAATTGAATAAATATCAATTCTAAAATGATTTTAGTAATTTATTTACAAAATATAAGAGAGAATGGAAGTAGAGAGAAGAGAAGAGAATAAAGTAAGAGATTTAGTTTAAAGAACTCGACTATGTACTCAATCCCTGACTTTACTCCAGAAGGGCTCCAGAAGCCCTATTGGAGAGCCTAAAGTCAATTAACAAGGGGTTTAGCCACGAGGGCTTCTCCCAAACAAGGGAGGCAAGTACTTCCAGGGAGTATAAGTAGTCAGCCTTCTTCACTCACAAATGTAGTTCTAAAGGAAAGATTTAAGAATAGTCTTACCAAGTTCAAGGTCCCAGCCAGAGCTTCTCCAGGTCCAGTTCCAGGCTGAAGAGAAACTGAACTGAATTCCAACTGAACTAACTGGAAGTTGTCACTCTCTTTTAAAGGGGTTTCTTTTGCATCACTTCCGGTGACTTCCTCTTAGTTTACATGTCCAATGACAATAGATGCTTTGCTTAGAACAGCCCAGGAGGCAGTCAGTAAATTTTGATTCATCACTCACTCTATCACAGGTGGGTCACAGATCTCCCAACTTGTGAATTAAGTGAGGATGTTCTCACCTTTGGTGATTAGATTAAGGTTGTGCAGGGCAGATTTAATTTCCTTATCACACAAAGCCTAGACATCAGCAGGCATCTTGACTTTTGTCTTCCTCTAGACTTTGATGACTAGAAAAGAGAGTGAACATGATGACTTTGAGAAACTCTGCCTCTTTCAATCGAATTTGTGCACTAGTCAAAAGATCTCACTGCTGATGTCATTTGGATCTTCTTTTTTTTAAAAGTTCATTTATTGTATTAATTAGTTTAGACTATTTTTCCATGGTTACATGATTCATGTTCTTTCTCTCCCCTTTCCCCACCCCTCTCCCATAGCCAACCAGCTATTCCACTGGGTTTTATGTGTATCATTGATCAAGACCTATTTCCATATTATTAATATTTCCAATAGGGTGTTCATTTAGAGTCTACATCTCCAATAATATCCCCATTGAACCATGTGTTCAAGTAGTTGTTTTACTTCTGTTTCTACTCCCACAGTTCTTTCTCTGGATGTGTATAGTGTTCTTTCTCATAAATCCCTCAGAGTTGTCCTGGATCATTGCATTGCTGCTAGTAGAGAAGTCCATTACTGGATCTTCTTTAAGGCATGAAGAACAATCACCACCACTACTATGTGAATAATTATGATTTAACTTTCTTATAAGTCAATTTTCTCAATTTTAAAATAGCAGTAATAGCACCTACCTTGAAAACCTTTTTTTTGATAAGGATAAATGAGTTATTTGATTAGTACTTGACAAGCCTTAAAGGGCTAATATGCTAGTTTATAATAGTATTAGTAACAGCAGCAGCAGCAACAGTAGTAGTAGTAGTAGTTGTAGTTGTAGTTGTAGTAGTAATCGTGGTGTTCTCACTGATCTCTCCCAAGTCCTCCTCCTGTAGATGTACTCCAGTTTGTTAATACCTTTTGTAATCATTTGTGCTTAGAATAGAACATGTTATTCGAGATGGATAAGAACAATTCAATATGCCACGGGGGTGATCACTTTGGTGAACTCAATGCCATGCTTTTATAAATGTAGTCTAAGAAAGGATTAGTCAATTTGTTCAGCACTCACATCTGTATTTCATACTCATTCACACAAACTTTGGTACCAAAACGAACACTCCGATGTGATTATAACTCATTTTTTCATGTAAAGTAAAATTAGATCTGAGCTGATGACAAAGGGCAGGCATTTCATACTCCAGGGAGTCTGAATTAAGGTCATTTCCATTAGACTTAAATGAGACCCTAAAGGAAAATTGAATTTGTAGCTCCAAACACTATGGTGTTAACAATGTCTGAACCCAGGCATTTGAGCAGAGAGAAAACAATAGTATGATGGCTTTAAAATAAGACTTTCTTGTCCCCACATGAGGTAACAGATTCCTTAACCTGAATATTGTTGAGAAAACATGTTAATTACACCTTTGTAAATGTCATGTGTTCTCAAAATCATATTAACTGGTTTATGTAACTTGGAATATTCTCCCACCTGAAAAATTATGGAATTGCCCACAGAGTAGTGAAAAGGAGCAGTGAATTTAGAATCTGAAAGCTTGGATTTGATTCTTGTATGAACTACTTTCTAACTCTGTGATCTTGGGCAAGGTATTTAATTCCCACTGGGTCTCAAATTTTTTATCTGTAAAATGAGGAGGTTGGCCTAGATAATTTTTAAGCTTCCTTCTTGGCTTAATCCTATGATTTTTCTGAATTTCCCCTTACTTTGGGATCTGTCTTTATTAGGAAAATTTAATTCATAGTCATGCTCTTATCTCTCATGTTTAGTACTGAAGGCCCTCTTGTGCCTGTATCCTGACACATGCTCTTCCTTTCAGAGAAAGCAGGGAGCTCAGAAATTTGTCATTCAGAAGTAGAAACCAGCTGAGTTTTCTCATGATATTTCTCTAATATTGATAGACTGAGGAAGATTGGTAGGGTAAGGAGGGCCAAGACACAGAACCGGTACCATTCCTGGCAAACAACTCACAGTAATAACAAGTTCCACATATGTGCTAGTACTGCTGACCATGGGCTTCACACACTGCTTTTTTACTTCAATTGCTCATTATCCATTCTCCAGAAACTAATACTCTGTTCCTCCCACACCAAGACTTAATCCTCTTATTCTACATAAAAATATAAACTATTGAGACTTTCAATATCCCAAGACTTTTCCAAATGAAATGATCAGCTTATTCAAACTTATTTTTCTTCTTTCTTTCTCTTTTTCTTTTTCTCTCCTTCCTTCCTTCACTCTTACTCTCTTTCTTGATCCTGCTCTCTTCACTTTGCATCTCAATTCAACAATTCTTAGTGTATTGTTAGCTCTCAATCAACTTCTTCTTCATCACACGCAGGAGCCATTTTCAGAATAAGGTGCCCTGGCACTCCAAAATAGGTCCAAGACCTCAGAGCAGCTATATAATATAGAACTTGGAGAGCACAACATTCCTTCATCGTCTAGTATACCAAAATATATCAGGCTATGTTCCTGGGGGGGTGGGCATGAGAAGAATCTGTTCAATTACCAATCCTGCCAACAATTTTTGTTTTTGTTCTTTTAGGATTACTTTGCACAGGCACCCACTTGCATGTAAGTAGAACAGACATTATGCTACTTTCTCAGTATGTGAGTTGGTCATCTGTGAACATAGTCAAGAACACAAAGAATCTTAGAGTTGAAAAAGCATTCAGTGACAACATAGAATAAACTTCTCATTTCATGGATGAATAAATGGAAATCCATATACATATATGGATAGGCATTCCTTCTAACTTTCCTGGTAAGCGCTAATCTAGGCAGTACTGACAAATTTTTAATCAAGAGAGACCTACAAACTCAAAAAATATTTTATTCAACTTTTGTATAGTTTTAATTGTCATGGAAATGGTTCTTTACATCAAGAAGGAATTATGATCAAAATATTCTGTTCATTGGCCAGAAGTGACATTGTTCCTACTTCTGCTTTCAAGGAGCAGAAGTCTAATTTTACATTCACTTGACAGTTTGAAAATACTTCAAGATGGTTATTGTGCTTATCATTTCCTTTCCCTCCTTCCCCTCCATTTAATATTCTCTTGCCTAAGCAACAGTACGTTTCATTTGTTTATGTTTTGTTTTTAATTTTATGATGTTATATGGACTCCAGTACCCTCATTATCTTGGCAAAACTTCTTTTGATATACTTTAGCTTTTCAATTCCCTATCATTTTTTTTAGCCTTCATTCTTCTTGACCTTTCTGACTTATTTAAAATTATGGACTACCTTCTTCTCCAGGTTATTCTCTCTGCCCAGGATTTTCATGGCAGTTGTTTCTCATTGTTCTCTTTCCTCTCTATTTCCTCTTAGTCTCCTTTGCTACCTCACCATTTATAACATGTCCTCTAGTTGTGAGTGTTCCATAAGTGTCTGTCATAGATTCTCTTCATCGAGGCCCTATAAAGTCCTCCATTTCTTTCAAGATGTTTCTCGAGTATTATCTCATACATAAAATAGTTTCTGAAACTATAGGACCAACCCTCTTCTTTAACTTATTTTATCTACTTGGAACTTAGTTTATATTAATTTATATGGATCTGTTTATATATATATTTACTTATACCTACAGATATAAATAAATAAAAATGTAGAAGGGTCATAGTGGTAGTGATTTTATTAGTAGAAGTGGCAATAGTAGTAGTGGTAGTAGTAATAGTAACTGGTGTTTATATAATGCTTTTTTTTTATTTTAAACCCTTAACTTCTGTGAATTGACTTATAGGTGGAAGAGTGGTAAGGGTAGGCAATGGGGGTCAAGTGACTTGCCCAGGGTCACACAGCTGGGTAGTGTCTGAGGCCGGATTTGAACCTAGGACCTCCCATCTCTAGGCATGGCTCTCAATCCACTGAGCTACCCAGCTGCCCCCTATATAATGCTTTACATTTTGCAAAGCCTTAACCTAAAAAGATTACTCTAATAGCCTTATGACATAAGTTTTATTATTATGTCAATGTTGTAGATGAAGAAAATTGGACTCAGTTGACTTGACCATGGCCACACACATATTTAAAAGTTGAGGTCTACCAGACTCCATGCTCAGCACTCAATCAACATCATAAATCTAGTGAATAAACATTTATTAAAGACTTAGTACACACCAGGCATTATGTTATTTGCTACACAGCTTTTTCTAAAGAGTGTGGAACTCAAATTTTTGTATTCAAATTCAGAAAAAAATCTGCTTTATAATTCTGACACTAGATTTTATGTTATATCATCATAAACAAGTTAATAAAAAAACCTAAAGCTCTATTAAATGAGCAAAATAATATTTGTACTATAATGTAGAGTATTGCTATAAAGAAAATGATCTTAGAAAAAATATTTTAGACATAATCTCATCAAATTTCCTCAAAATAAAGGTCCTCAGTCTCAGGAAAGGCAAGTCATTTGCATTCTCTTCCATCTAGGTTATTAGTACTGTGACACAAACCTAGTTCTCAAAATTCCAAGTTTCATTGCATCACTGCAAATACTATGTATAATGAATCAAAAGATATAAGTTGGAGTTATTTTTATTGTGTATGGTTTGATAACATCTGCATGAATGGTTAACTAAAACCTATAAGAAAAGATTCCTAATGATACATTGTCAAGGAAAATTGGCTAAAATGGGACCCACTATATTTATTTTGTTAGGAAATGGAGTTATTCTCCACTTGAGTGACTCCTTTAAAAAATAAAAGCATGTGGAATAGCTTTAAGGACATTATAGTAATCAATATGAATCTCTCTGCCTGCATTATTTGTATGTGCTTTTCCTTTATGGCCCATGAATTATTTGAGAATTTTTATTTTTCAATTCAATGGAATAGGTTTTCTCATGTTAGATGCACTTGTACTATAATAAAAAGTCAAGGCAGGGGTGGATGTGCTTTAAAGGTAGAGTAAGAGAGAATGCATAAAAAAATAAGAGAGAAATCCAAATACACCAAGCACAAAAAAGATATATTTTCACCTGAACTCAGGGTAGTAACAATTGGTTTGAGATAAAGTAAGTAATTAAAAATTAGAAAACTTCAAAAAATGCGAATGTCAAGGAATATTTGGAAATGTAGGCATTATCAAAGCAAGATTTACCATTAAATTTTAATTTAAAAACATGATCATAGTGTAAACAAACTAGTAAATGTTAGCTATCATATACATTGCTTACAAGTTTTCAATTAATTTATATTATGAAATAGGAAAAATCTTATCAAACTTCATTTTTTTAGTGTAGCAAATTTTCTAAGACATTAAAAGACCAATACCTAAAATCATTATATATATATATATATTTTTAAGAATGTGGTAAATCATGGCAAATAGGAAGCAAACTTATTTTGGGGTCAGAAATAATGCATTCAAATTTCATTTCTGTTATCTACCAACACTTGGGAAGATTATTTTTCCTCATTAGGTCAATTTTTCTCCACCCACAAAAAAAATTATAGAGTTGGACTCAGATTTCTTTCTAGTATTGTCCTTCTGTATTTTATTTTCTGATGTCCTTTTCAACTCAAAAAACCTATAATCCCCTCAGATCTTAGGAAGACAGTTTGACTAAACTCTTTTTGAAAGCTTTGGTCATTGTAGAGACAAAAAGGTACATGTACATCACTAAAAGATCCTCAAATCATATTTATTAACCAGTTTACCATTGGTACAGTCAATAAAAAATAAAATGGTAGCTAGAATAACAAACTACGAATTACACAGGGGCTGAGTGAGTATGCTAAATAGCCATTAGTCCAATTTTTATAAATATGCTCTTACTGGCATGCACTGAGAACAATTAGCAAATTACAAAACTGTCTATGCAGGTTGTTTTCCACCTCCATCATGGAAAATATGAATATTCATTAAAAATGGACATGAAAACAATTCTCATTAGTTAAGGAGAAAAAACCACCAGTAATGTCTGTATAGAAAGGGGCAAACTGTCTATTTATCATTTTCTCAATTTGATTGTCTAATGTTGTTAATGGAATTTAAGTGCACTTAAGTAGGTTACAGGCCCTCCACTGGTATCAGCAAAATTCATTAAAATCACATTTTGCTGGATTCTTTGACTTTATGAATGTCTTCCATGAGCTAATTCCTTATTTATACAATTTCTCAGGGATTTGACAGTTTGAAGAGGTGCTGGTAAGAGAATGCCAGTAAGACCCCATTTAAAACTTTTTTTTCTTTGCCTTCCTTAATTCAGACAGAATCCATAAGTTTATAGCAAAGTTTTATTGCTTGATTACTGAGTGGAGAAATAAGCAAATCACTTAAAAATTTCTGTCATTTATTAAATCTTTTTTACACCTATATTTATCTATTTATGAATAACATGTAATAGTGTGTTCATTTGCCCTTCAAAAAATAAAATCTATGATTTCATTGGCGTGAGGTTTCCTACCACTGACAATTCTTTTGTTGGGGGACTTCCAGGAAGATGGCAGAGTACACAGAGTGAAGCTTAAAACCTCCACACCCTTACACATTGATATAGAAAACAATGAGCTTCAAGAAAAGAAAGAGGACCAAATCTAATAACGGGACAAAGCAGGGGGAACCCAACCTCAGCATAAAAAAAGAGGTACACCAAGAAAAAGTGTTCAATTCTTGAACTGTTGGATCTGAGGGCATAGAAGGGAAATCTCAGGATCCCAGGACGCCTCCCCCATGTGCTGTAAGGAGGCTCCAGAAGCCCAGGAAATCTCAGGGCCAGTGAGCACTCCTGTTGGGAGAGAGGGCCTTGCCGGCATTGGACTCAGGGAGTCAAACACAGCCACTCGAGAGGTGACTGGAGGAGAAAACCAGAGAAACAGAAAAAATACCCTTAAGATGGTGGCTTAGAGAGAGCCAAACCCCAGACCCAAGACTGCTTAGCTTCCTCATACCGAGATAGTGAAAGCAGAACTTCAAGAGGAAAGAAAACCATATCAAACATAATGGACAGTGCAAGGAGACCCCACTGCTGGACAGCTCAGTTCATCAAAAACTCTCCTTATTGTCACCCCACATTTTTTTGTTTTTTTTTCTGTTTGTTTGTTTTTCCCTCCCCTCAAGGTTTTAGCCTCAAGGCAGATAAAGGAGTAAGATTAATCCAATCAATAGAGGATGAATCCCAACAATTGAACAGACAAGAGGTCTTCAGAGGACAGAGAAAGTAACTACAAACCTCCATTACCAGCTGGATCTTTCATCAAAGATCATTAAATACATCTGCTAAAACTAGCAGAACAAGGAAGGGAAAAAACATGAGTAAGGAACAGAAAAAGAGAAAAGAAATGACAATTGACAGCTTCTTTCAAGGAAGTGAAAAGAGAGCAAATGAAACAGAAATAGAAGAAGAGGAAGTAGTTCCAGCGAACTGGACACAGGCTTTGGAAAATCTCAAAATTAAATTAACTCAAGAATTTAAAATTTGATTAATTCAAGAACTTTGGGAACTCAAAAAGCAATCAAAAGAGGCTAAAGATAATTTGAAAAAGGAAATACATGAGCTAAAATAAGAAAATAAAATATTAAAAGCCAGAATTGGCCAGCTTGAAAATGAAGCAAAGAAGTCAAAAGATGATCTACAAAGAAAATCAGACCAGAAAGAGAAGGATGACCAAAAATCCAGTGATGAAATTCATTCTTTAAAAAAACAGAATGCAACAGCTAGAAGAAAATTACTTCACAAGGCAGCAAGAATATATTAAACAAAATTTAAAAAATGAAAAATTTGAGGAGAATATGAAACACCTCATTGATCCAACCAAAGATCTGGAGAACAGAGCCAGAAAAGACAACTTAAGAATTATTGGTTTAGCAGAACATCATGATAACAGAAAAAGGTTAGATAGCATTTTACAAGAAATTACCCGAGAAAATTGCCCAGAAATTCTTGAACAAGAGGGAAAAGTGGAAATCAACAGGATCCACAGATCACCTCCTACACAATTATGCCCTCAGACCCTACAGTTCAAGAATAGAACTGACAACTTCCTGGAATATTATAGCCAAATTCAAAAACTACCAGACCAAGGAAAAATATTACAAATTACTAAAAAGAAGTCATTCAGATATCAGGGAACCATAGTTAGGATAACACAGGATCTGGCTACATCTACATTGAAGGACCGGAAGGCATGGGACACAATATTCCAGAAAGCAAGGGAACTGGGTCTACAACAAAGAATCAACTATCCAGCAAGACTAACTATATTATTGCAGGGGAAAGTATGGTCATTGAATAAAACTGAGAACTTCCAAACATTCATCAAGAAAAAACCAGACTTAAACAGAGTGTTTGCTGCCCAAACCCAGAACTCAAGAGAATCAACATAAGGTAATTAAGAGAATGGGGGGAGGAGAAAAAATTCTTTTTGTTAAGTGACACTACAAGTTCAATCAATTTGTTTCCCAAGAAGAAAAGAACATATTGGCAAATATTAAAAATTATCATTACCACCAGGATAACTTGAAGAAGTTTACATAGAGAGAACAGGGACAAACTGTATTGGATGAAATGTCAATATATATATATATATGTATATATATATATATATATATATATATATATATAT
>NC_058131.1:259187871-259204421 GCF_016433145.1 Gracilinanus agilis
AACTACAGAACACTTTCCAAACAATTAAAACTAGATCTAAACAATTGTAAAAATATTGATTACTCCTGGGTAGGACAAGCTAACATAATAAAAATGGCCATTGTACCCAAATCAATTTACCTATTTAGAGCCATTCAAACTACCAAAAAAACTTTTTTACTGAATTAGGAAAAATTATAACAAAGTTTGTTTGTAATAACAAAAGATCAAGAATATCAAGGGAAATAATGAAAAAAATTTGAAGGAAGGGGTCTTAGCAGTACCAGATTTTAAACTATACTATAAAGCAGCAGTCATCAAAATGATATGCTACTGGCTAAGAGACAGAAGGGAGCATCAGTGGAATAGACTTAGGGTAAGGGACATTAGCAAGACAGTGTATAATAAACCCAAAGAGCCCAACTTTTGGGACAAAAATCCACTATTTGACAAAAACTGCTGTGAGATTTGGAAAACAATATGGGAGAGATTAGATTTAGATCAACATCTCACACCCTACACCAAGTTAAATTCAGAATGGGTGAATTACTTGAATGTAAAGAAGGAAACTATAAATAAGTTAAATGAAAGCAGAATAGTACACTTGTTAGATCTCTGGGAAAGGAAAGATTTAAAGCCCAGCAAGAGTTAGAGAAAATTACAAAATGTAAAATAAATGATTTTGATTATATAAATCTAAAAAGCTTTTGTACAAACCAAAACAGTGTAGCCAAAATCAGAAGGGAAACAACAAATTGGGAAAAAATCTTTATAACAAAAAACTCTGACAAGGGTCTAATGACTCAAATATACAAGGAGTTAAATCAATTGTATAAAAAATCAAGCCATTCCCCAATTGATAAATGGGAAAGAGACATGAATAGGCAATTTTCAGATAAAGAAATCAAAACTCTCAATAAGCACATGAGAAAGTGTTCTAAATCTCTAATAATTAGAGAAATGCAAATCAAAACAACTCTGAAGTACCACCTCACACCTAGCAGATTGGCTAAAATGATAGCAGGGGAGAGTTATGAATGTTGGAGGGGATGTGACCAAATTGGGACATTAATGCATTGTTGGTGGAGTTGTGAACTGATCCAACCATTCTGGATGGCAATTTGGAACTATGCCCAAAGAGAGATAAAAGAATGCCTGCCCTTTGATCCAGCCATATCATTGCTGGGATTGTACCCCAAAGAGATCATAGATAAACAGACTTGCACAAAAATATTTATAGCTGTGCTCTTTGTGGTGGCAAAAAACTGGAAAGCAAGGTATGCCCTTCAATTGGGGAATGACTGAACAAATTATAGTATATGTTGGTGATGGAATACTATAGTGCTCAAAGGAATAATAAAGTGGAGGAATTCCATGTGAACTGGGAAGACCACCAGGAATTGATGCAGCATGAAAGAAGCAGAGCCAGAAGAACATTGATCACAGAGACTGATAAACTGTGGTAAAATAGAATGTAATGGACATCTGTACTAGCAGCAATGCAGTGACTCAAGACAATTCTGAGAGATTTATGGAAAAGAACACTACCCACATTCAGAGGAAGAACTACAGGAGTAGTTGTGCTTGAACAATTTGGTTGATGAGGTCATGATTGGGGATGTAGACCTGAAATGACCACAGCAATGTAACTATCAGTAATATATAAGTAAGTCTTGACTGACCACACATGTTAAAACCAGTGGAAATGTGATTTAGCTACGGCAGGGGGTAGGGTGGATTGAGGGGGTGAAGGGTAAAGTAAAAAAAATAAATTTTGTAAACATGGAAATTTTTCTAAAAATAAAAAATTATTAAAAAGAAAAATAAAGATCTGGAAAGACCTATGTGAACTGATGTCGAGTGAAATAAGTACAACCAAAAGAACATTATAGACAGTAACTGCAATATTGTGGAATGATCAAATGTGATATACTTTGCCACTATCAGCATTATAATGATCCAGGGCAATTCTGAGGGTGTTATGAAAAAGAATGCTATCCACCTCAAGAGAAAAAAATGGTTGAAGTAGGAATATAGATGAAAATACATGATTTATCACTTGTTTATTTGGCTATATATTTTGGTGTTTGGTTTTATAAGATTATTCACTTATAAAATCAATAATATGAAAATGTTTTGTGTGATAATACATGTATAGCCCCAAAAAATAAGCTTTAAAATTTTTTAAATAAAAAACAATTCTTTTGTGACCTAAAGTACTTGTATAATCCAAATCAAATCTCTTGCCACCATGAGGAGTGGGAAGGGAAGGGATCGAGGGAGATGAGTTCAAACATAAATCTTAGGAAAACTTGTGTGGAAATTTGTTATTGCATGTTATTGATTAAAAAGAAATAAAAATGTATAAGAAAAGGGGAAAAAGAATTAGAATATAGAAAAAATGAAATGAAAAGAGAAAAAATAAAATACATGTGCTAGTTGACTATCTTCCTCCCTTGATCCAGAAGCTTTGCTGGTCTCTATTGTTTTTAGAATAGAAAAACCCCCCAAACTCTCATTGACATTTAAATATTTCCACAACTGTACTGAAACTATGTCTTCATTATCATTTTAATTTAGTCTTTCCCCCATGCTATATGACCTATATTCTATCCAAACTGCAGTACTCTTTGCTTCCTGTGCACAGCATTTCATTACCAATTTTTATGCTTAAAGACCTCTCAACTAGGCTTCAAATACTCTTGTTGTTATACTATACTCATCTTAAAATATCAGCCCTCAAATCTGAGCACATCATGCCTTTTCCTTCTACTAAGTATCCTCCCTAACCACACCCACACTCTAGTTATTAACACTTTCACTTTACCACACAGATTATTTCCAGAATATATACATATACACACAAATGTGTATTTATTTATCTGTGTACAAATTGTACATTGTATGGACATTAGATTATTCTAAAATTTAATTGATAAGAAATAATTAATAACTTAAAGTCTAAATCACTTGATGGAGAAATGGAGAAACTTAGTGGAGAAGGGAAAATGAGCTGATGGTAAAGAGAAGAGAAAGTATATAGTGTCAAATCCATGAGCCACTAAGCTTGACTTTGATTCTGACCCTAAGTCAAGAACATTGTGCATTGTGGTCAAGCCCGATTGGAAAAAACAAAAGGGGGGAGAAGAGGGGAGAAGAAAGAAGAGAAGGAGGAGGAGGAAGAAATGGAGGAGGAAAATAGGAGAAGAAGGAATGCCAGAATGGCAGAAGTGTTTAAAAAAAGAGTATGGTGATACAGAACTACCAGAGCTGGCAGGCAAAATAGGCCAATTATCCTCCAAGGCCCTTATTTCTTTAGGATCTCTGAATGACACCAAAGTTGCATCTCATAAAAAATGCAATGAAACAAAGGCAATGGAACAGATACCAAGAAAAGAAAAAAAATGCAGCCTTCACCAGAAAAGAGGTGGACATCAAGCATGAGAAAAGAATAAAGCAGAATTAGTTCCTTCTCCAGCAACAGAAGTGGACATCTGATTTGATGACATAGATCCTAAGGATATTGAAGGTACCATTGGTCCAGAAACTGCTTAATAAGCTTGAAGAAAACCTGTCTCTGAAGGAAACAAATCTGTCACTGGTGAAAGAAAGGACATTTGAAGGCATGACCAAAGCTGTAGCTATGGACTGAGAGATGGTAGGAGTAGGGACAAATGGGAAATAAACCATCTTTACAGGAGTGTCCATTGTGAACAAATTTGGAAAGTGTGTTTATGATAAATATGTCAAGCCTACAGAGAAAGTGACTGATTACTGGACAGACATCAGTGGAATTCAACCAGAGGACATCAAACATGGAAACCAGTTCCAGGTTGTTCAAAAGGAAGTTGCAGATCTGCTTAAGGGCAGGATTCTAGTTGGACTCACCCTGCATAATGACGTAAAGATTCTCCTTGATTAACCCCAAAAGAAGATCCAAGATACAAAGAACTATAAACCTTTCAGGACACAAGTAAAGCCTGGAAGACCATCTCTGAAATTGCTGTCAGAAAATTCTTGGTATCAGAATATAGCATTCAGAACACTGTTCAATTCAAGATGCCTGAGTAGCAATGAGGCTTTATATAATGGTTAAAAAGTACTGGGAAGGAACCATCAAAGCCAAATATAAACTACATAGAGAAAAAAATGATGAAGGAAAACTGAGCCTTCCTTGTCACTATTTCTACTGTCTACCCTGCCTGCTGCCTTGTTCCTCAAAAGCACAGTCAGGTCTGCAGAAGAAATTGCTCCCGATTTTTTTCTGAATGTGTAGTCCCTGGATTCAGCATAGATGGCAACTTTTTGGAGAAGTTTTCAAATTTGTGACCACAGAGGATGTATGCTACTAATTGAACCTCTCCAGATACAGTCATTCTTACCCTGGAGCTTATAGTCTCTTATTTACATTCCTTTCCCGTTTTACAGAAGTCATGGTCAGTGTCCAAAGTATAAGAGTATGAGTGAATGGGGATTTGTGAAACCAAGACCTTTGCTTTGGACACAATGAAGAGCAGAGGCTGGTTCTAGACTTCAGTGAAACTCTGCATCCCTGACTAATTCGTCATTCAGCCCAATCAAAATCAAGAAATAATTTCATTAGCACATGCAGTGATATCATTTTCTGGACAATAGGTCTGGGAACTTGTACAATAGAAAGCTAACTAAAGTATGTAACTGGCAAAAAAAGAACATATTACAAAATAGATTTGAAATGAATATCAAAAAATGGATACAGTGATCAAAATATACACAAATATGTACAAAAGCTAGCAAGGTTTCATGTTGACCTTGTAGAACTGGTCTGCTATCTTTCAGATTGCAGATAACATCAGAGGTTTGATTTGTAAGTTCCACAAAATCTGAGACCCAACCAATTTAAGGATTCAGAAATCAACCAATATTAGAAATGTATCCATAAGTCTTGTCCATGGACACTTTGCTCATTCAAGTCAACTTTTGAATACACATTTAATACCTTCATGATTTGTTATAACTGAAACCCTACATACATGTATACAAAATAAATTAAAAGTATGTTCTCAAGGAGAATCAGGAAAGGTCTTATGCAGAAGACAACATCTGAGCTGAGCTTAGAAAGAAATTAGTGATTCCCTAAAATAGATGTGAGGAGGGAATGAAATCTAGACATAGAAGACAGTCTGTGCAAAGGTAGTGAAATGGAAGCCTGAATATCATATATGAGGAAAAACAAGAAGGATAGTTTGGCTGTAATGAAGAGTATATGAAATGTTGTAATATGTAAAAATCTTAGGAAGATAAATTAGAGGCAAGTCATGAAGACCTTAGATACCAACAGAAAAAATTATGTTTGAGTCTATAGGACATAATGAGTCACTGCATTTTATTTAGAGGGTATATAGCTTATCTAGAATTTACAAAGAAATTAGCAAAATCTCCTGATGTCATTTTGAACAAAATTGAAAAATCTAGGTGGGTTACTTGAATATTATATTAATAATTGTTGAAAGATGATTCAAAAAGTGTTCATTAAGGAGTAAATGTCACTTTAAACAAGTATGTCTAATGAATTACCCTTGGAATATGCCTTGAGGGCTGTATTTAACATTTTTTACATAATGTTACAAAAATTTTAAACAATTCAACTTTAGTCATTTGAATGAAGACATAGATGGCATGAGTTATAACTTTGCAGATGATGGAGAGGTATGAAGGGTAGCAAACCCACCAGGTGACAGAGTCAGGTTTTGAAAAGGTCTCATTGTGCTAGAAAAACAGTTTAAATTTAATAAGATAAATGTAAAATTTTATGCTTGGGTGAAGAATCATAAACCTTTAAAACTAGTCATGGCCTTTGAACTAGCAGTGCTCTACCGTGGAACTATAAAGCATAAAGTCTTAGAAGTTCAAATATGTAAAACAAGACGCTATATATATACTGAAATATATATTGAGAAAAATTTTGTCATAGAAAGAGAAAAAAGAATGTAATTGCTCATAAGTTGGGGAATGGTTAAAAAGTGGTGGCATAAGCACATATTTGAATTTTATTGAGTTTTAATATTGATGACTGTGAGGAATTTCAAGAATTAAGGAGACATATATGAACTCCTTTAGGGAAAAGTAAGCAAAATCAACAAAATAAGGGCTATACAATGACTACAATATAAATGAAGACAACCCTACAAAAAGGTCAAATTGATTATTGTAAGTATTGATTTTTTAGAATGATTGGGAATCATACCTCATCTTAGTAGATTTATCTTATTAATATTTTCCCAGATTACATGTCATTACAATTTTTAATAGTCACTTTCTGACATTTTGCTATCTATGCTCTGTCCTTCCCAGTTCTTCCTCCTTCCTAAGAAGATAGGCAATGTGATATACATATTTTATCATACAATACATATTTCCAAGTTTGTTATGCTGTAAAAGAAGACTATATATAGCCTATGCTAGAGAACAATTAATGGAGGAAATAAAATAAAGAAATTATATGTTTAAATTTGCATTCACTCTATTTGTTCCTTGTAGGATGGTGGATATCTTTTTTTTTTTCATTAACTTCTTGGAGATGTCCTGGATTCGGTCCTTGTTGATAATAATAAAGTCATTCACGGTTGCTGATCATGCATTATAGCTGGTAACCTCTGTTGTGTGGAGATGCAAAGCATGGAATCCCTGCAAAGGTACAGGGATAGCCTCACCCAGAATTCCAGGGGACTCCCCCTGGAGAACTTTGGGTGAGGGGCAGTTGAGAAGGGCTGGAGACAGTTAATTTGTAGGAGTGGATGTGAGCAGACACTCTGCTTGCTACTCCTGACTTGGGGGTTCTCCTGAGGTGGCCATTGTGGCATAAGCCAGTGGTTTCTACTCATAGGTTAGCCTGTTTGTTATTACTATTCTTCATTAATATAATTATATAATTACTTAGTGATTAGAGAGTAAGATATTTATCAATAGCAAAAGAGCCAGTTTCAGTTAAGTGCTTCATCCTATCCCCTCTTGTGAGGAGGGGGAAGGACAGCATCTACTTAGCATTTCAGGGTTTCCTCTCATTATTCTAAAACCCTCATTTACTCTTTTTAGTTTTCTTTGTGTTTTACTTAATATAACCTTTATCTTCAAATCTGTGCCTGATAACTATTTGGGAAAGATACTCACAACTCAGTCTGTACCTTTAGTTTGAATCCTGTTGGCTGCCAGTTTAAGAAGATCTCCTCTGTCCTCAACTGTTAGATAACTAGCTTCTATATCTCCTCTAACTGATCTGAGAGGAATATAAATTTAAGAAAAGGAACATCAATTGGGGTTTCAGCCATAACTGGAACTTACCAGAAGAATCTTATTCCTGTCTTCATTACCAAATGAAGCAGAAGCAGTTAGAGGGGGAGGGTTTTGAGAGCCAGGAGTATTTAGCCCCCTCTCCCTTCCTCACTGAAGCCTGTCAATCTCTGGCTCTTGACTTAAAGCTCTATTTGGCCCTGACACATTTATCTGCTTCTCCAGACTATCTGTTATTATCATCATAACACCTCTTAGTTCTGCTCACTTCATTTTGTATGACTTCATATAAGACTTTCCAGGGGTTTTTTTTTTGTGTGTATGCGTTTGTGTGATCATCTTGTTTGTCATTCCTTGTGCCACAATAGTATTCCATTAAAAACATACCACAACTTTTTTCAGCCATTCCCCAATTGATGGAAATCCAATCAATTATTGTTTGTTGCTCCCACAAAAAGAGTTGCTATAAATATTTTTGTAGTGGTAGACTCTTTTTCCCTATTTTTAATCTCTTTGGGATACAAACCAAGTATTGGTGGGTAAAAGAGTAGGCATAATTTTATGACCCTTTAGGCATGATTTCAGATTGCCTTCCAGAATGGATGTATCAATTCACAGCTCCTCCAGTGGTGAATAAGTGTCCTGATTTTTCCATATCCCTTCCAACATTTATCATTTTCTTTTTTTTTCATGTTAGTCAGTCTGATGGATGTGAGGTTTTATTGCTTTAACTTGCATTTCTCTAATCAGTAATGATTTGGAGCATTTCTTCATATGACTAAAAATAGTTTTGATTTTTTCATCTGAGAATTGCCTGTTCATATGCTTTGCCCAATTGTCAGTTGAGAAATAATCTATATTTCTATAATTTTGATTCGGTTCTCTATATTTTTGAGAAACAAAGATTTTGTCAGAGACTTGCATTAAAAAATTTCCCCAGTTTGTTGTAAGATAGATTTATATACCTAACTGTATATAAACATTATTCCCACTTGCAAATTTCAATGAGATTAGTATTTAAGCATCACTTGCCTCTCCTATCTCCTTTTCTAATGTATTAATTCTTATATACTTTCTCATTTTAGATAATTTACTCCCCAAATTCTCTCATTTTCTCTTTTCCTAATGTCTTCTTCTTTATTATCCTTTTATTTTTTAAATATTCTATTATATTCGACCTACTCCTTGCTCTTTGTCTATGTATGATCCCATTAATTTCTCTAATAGTGATAATTTTAAGTATCTTCAGTATCTTAAGTGTCAAAAGTATTTTAGATATCTTAGGTACTGCAAGTATCTTAGATGTCTTACTGATCTTAGTTATTACCTTCTTACTAGCAATCAGCTTAACCCCTTTGTTTCCCTTGAATACTTAAAGTACCTTAATCATTTTAAATATATTTTATAAGTATCTTAGGTATAATAATTATCACTTCATCATGCAAGGAATTTAACACTACAGTTTGCCTTGATTACTTTAAGTATATTAAGTACTTTAGGTATCTCCTATAGCATAAAAACCTTAAATATGAAAAAAATGCAGAGTGAAAGGAGCAGAGCCAAAAGAACATTGTAGCTTCCTCCAAATAATAGAAGTAAAAACTAGATGTCAGGACTAGGGAGTAGAGTAGAATCTATCAATTTTAAGTAATTATTTTAAGAAAAAAAGGGTCATTCCCTTTTTTTAGCCTTTATTCACCCACCAGTGAGTACTTGGCTAAGTTCAGCTTACTTAATGTGTTTTTTTCCACCAAAATGAGTGACATGAAGCAAATAAGAAAACATAAATTAGTGCATCTCCTCTTCCTATCCTTCCCCAATTATGTGTGTGTAGCTCCTTTTCTCCTATAAAATAATACAAGAATTACTAAGCATATGTAAAAGTAAAAGCATAGAATTAATTTTATATATAGAATATTAATGACTCAAAAAATTCATTGTAGCATTAGGAAAGTAGGAATCTTTGTGCCCCCAGAACAAAGGGTCTACATGGAGCAACATTTCAAAGATCCCTCCACTTCTCTTCTCCTTAGCAATGACAGCTTAGCCAATGACAACAAAGATAGAGGTTCTTCTGGCTTTTATAGAATTCTCTTTATTGATTTGCTTTCTGCTTGGCCTGATATACCCAATACCAGATTGCTAAAAAAAATCAAGTCCTTATTCCAAAAAACACAATAACAATAAAAACAAACAACCAAGCAAAAAGAAAATCAGTATAAAAATCTGTTTTAAAGAAAGGGTTTTCTGAGATACCAAGAGAGTGGCCTTCAGATGGTGCATCATTATAGAGGAATTTCAGTGACAATTTGAGTTACTCCTTGATACCTTAAGATTGCTGACAAAGAGCATGGCATAGGACAACTTTTTTCATATTTGAATTTTGCCATTTCGAAACTTTTTTGATATGTTGGCTAAGGATTAAGGCAGGACATAATCATATGTCAAATGATGATAGCAAAGGTATTTCAGAAACTATGAAGTCTTTTGAGTAACAGCATTAATAACAATGTTTTGGTTTTAAAGTAACAACTTGTCACAGAACAGTTATTCAGAGCTGTCCTAGGAAGGCAGGTTAAAATGGAATTAAAAACTTAACATTCCTAAAAGCATACATTTTTAGAGCACTTGGGAAGACCCAAATCCATAAGAAGATTGTTTTCTTTTCTCTTGCAGCATTCAATCTGGACTTAGTATTTTGGCTCACTCCAGGGCTGAAAGGAAAATAGTTCCCATCATGTCCTGAAAATTATTTGGCATCCTCAATGAACTGCAAAGCTAAATAGTTCATGGAGACTAAGTGAATCGCTGATCTTGCAAGCCAGGGCAGACAAATCCTATTGAAAAGAGTGGAAAATTCTTTAAAACTGTAACAAATAAGCATTTCTAGAAAACTAAATATTAGCTAAGAAAGTTGAGTTAGATAGGTGAAACATTATTTCTCAACAACACGACAAGCCATAGTCACTTTACTAGTATTTTGTCTAACAAATAACTTGATTTGGCAATGTCAAATAATAGGTATTGATAAACAAAGACTTTACTACTTAATTTCTATACTCTGAAAATACTATCTGAGTTCATGCAACAAGATGTCAGATTTCACATTTGTATTTTGCTGTCTTTTCTTTTTCCTTATCTCTGTCATCTGGCTTCTTTCATGTGTGAATTAAAGTCCCACCTTCTGCAAGAAGCCTTTTCCAGTCTTCTTTCATTTTAGTGTAGGCATTTCGAGATTATTCACGATTTATACTTTATGTATCTTGTTTGGTCATTTTGTTACTTAGTCATGTCTGACTCTTCATGATCCCTTTTGAGATTTTCTTGGCAAAGACACTGGAGTGGTTTGCCATCTGATTGTCTAGCTCATTTTACAGATGAAAAAAATGAACCAAAAGTAAGTGCCTTACCCAGGGTCATAGAGCCAACAGTGTCCAAGGCCACATTGGAACTCAGCAGTCTTTCTTATTAGTCTTCCTGACCCTAGTCCTTGCACTGTAACCACAGTACCACCTTGATGCCTCTGTTTGGATATAGTTTATTGCATGTTGTACCCTCCATTAGAAAGTGAGCTTCTTGAGAACAGGAACTATCTCTTCCTTTTCTTTGTATCCTTAGTGTTTAGCCTGGCATCTCTATGTTACCAGTACATAGGAAGCACTTCATAAATGCGTATTAACTGACTGATTCCTCTGATATATTGGTTAGCAGCAGAAGACATGACACCAATCATATTTCAAATGTTGATAGAAAAGGCATTTCAGAACTGCAAAGTCTCTTGGTTAATAATAAAAACATTATTTAAAATGCAATAAACCATGGCTAAGTAATTTAACTTTCTAGGATAACAAATTAAAAAGAAAACTGTCCCTGCCCTCAATGATCTTATATTCTAATTGGATAGAAAACATAAATAAATCAGTACATAAAGATGACTATAGAGGGGGGTTAAAAGTTACTTTAAAGAAGTTAATAACAGAGAAACTGGGAAAGACCTCTTTCTGAAGGTGGGATTTTATGTATTATAGGAAGCTTTAGAGAAATTTAATATTCCATCTCAAGAGTTGGAGGTTAGGAGGAAAATTATTCCAGGTATGAAGTACAGTTATTGTGCAATCACTAGTACACCTATTATTCTATCATCTATTCTGCACTGAAAAAATAGAGACATCAAAAGATAACTAACAGTACAAGGCAACTAATGTTGTTATATTCTGAAATCACATAAATGTCCTTTTACCCACCTACCAGGTCTCACCCTGTTTCTGTTACTCAACAGAATCATGTGTTAGAATGTAAGGACCTAAGTGGTCATTGAGTCTCGCTTATAGCATTATATACTCAATACATAGCTTTTTAGAATCTTTCTCAATGAGGAAGAAGCCATCATATCACAAGGCATCCCACTCAACCTAGAGCAGTGATGGGCAACCTTTTGAGCTTGGTGTGTCAAAATTTGCCAAAAAAATGAGCATAACTCGGGTTGTGTGTCACTTCAAGAAAAAAACATAATTTCATGATATTTATAGTTTAAATAACAAAAATGTATAATTGTAATATATAACTGTATTTAATAAACCAAAATAGGTAAATCAATATAGGTAGAATTGTCATCTATAGTGCACAGAATGTCTACACTAAAGCAGATGTTTCATCCTCAGAATGCGGCCCCATACTTCTCTGTATGTGTGTCATCGAAAATGGCTATATGTGTCAGTGCTGAGACACATGTCATAGATTTGCCATCACCAACCTAGAGATAGATCTATTTGTTAGGGTTTTTCAATGCACCAATTCTAAATTTGTCTCTTGGTACCTTCTACTCTTGCCTTGCTCCCAGGTTTGCCCTGTCATGCCAAACAAAACAAATCTAATCCTTTCTCCCCTACAAACTTAAAGACTATTGCCATATGCCTCCTAAGTCTTCTCTTTTTTAGGTTACTATGATAGAACTGGAAAGAGTACTGGACCTGGAGTCAGGAAGACCTGAGTTCAAATTGAGCCTCAGATACTTCCTGGTTTTGTGATCTTCCAGGGCAAGTCAATAAACCTCTGTCTGGCTCATTTTCCTCAGTTATAAAATAGGAATTCAAACTCTCTGGGTGGTTGTGAGAATTAAACAAAAACCATTTAGTAGAGTGCATGACATAGTAGGAGCTATGTAAATGCTTATTCTTTTGTTTTCCCTTTTTCATAAACCCTACTCTTTTAAATGATGCTTATTTAACATAAAAAACCTTTCAACCATTCTTATTTCCCTCTGTAAGATTTAAACCAATATCCAATAACTCCAAGTATTATATTTTATAAAGTTTATTAATAATCACTTGAAGGAGAAAGAAAATAAACTAAAAGAAATAGAAATTCAAACCTAATTATCTAACAAAAAGTAAACCCACCTGTGTAGATTCTCCTGCTTGGTGTGAAGCTCCAAACCGCAAACAGGGCAAAAGAGAGCAAGTGGGGAGTGCACAAAACTTGTATCCTACCTATGTTAGGTAATGTGAGTAGGAACATGGGAAGCTGGGAGTTAGATTCCTGGGGAGAAAAATCTAATTGTGTACCTCCTTTAGATATTCTCCCATTAAACATTGTCTTAGCAAAAACTGAACTGCCAAACTGAATTGTGCCACCACACATGCCCATACTTCTTGGCTAACAGGGAAGATTTAATTGATAATTTGTTAAAAATTGAATATGTTGAAATATGTTAATCTTCTAAAATGAGTTCCTTCAAACATTATAAGCAGTTCTATGAGGGAAATGAAATGAGGGCTGACTTCATTCTCTTCTGGGGAGGTTATTTTTAGCTTATACAAAAGAAATAGTTTGTTCTCTTTTAATTTCAGGGAAAATATTATACCCATAAATGGATATAATTCAATGCCCAATTCTCTAAGAATTTTAAACAAGCTTTCAGCTTACAACCACAGTGCATGCATATTTCACCATTCAAATCAATTTTAGGTAATAACTTGCAACCATAATTGTTCTGTGCTCAATAGAAAGTCAAGTGGATATAAGTTACATTTAAACTGAAATGTGAAATGCTTAGTACTTTATATCTTCTAATTCGATTCAATAAATGTATTAATCACCTATTGGGGCAAAGTTTTGAAAAGTATCAGGGATACAAATACAAAAAAGACAATTAATCCTTGTCCTTAAGCACTTTATAGCCTATTTAAAAATTAGTTTGCTTTATTTAATTGACCTAATGTTTTATTTGACTTAAGCATTAGTAATGTGTTTTCTTTTTAAATTATGTTTGTAGGTTACCTCCATTTAGTAAGAAATATCTTGCAACAATTTAAAACTTGAGGAAAATGGATGAGCCAATAACTTTGTAGGAAAGAGTAGTGGGTGTTCAATATATGTAGCACTCCCTCCATAGACACACATACAGACACACACACACAAACACACATACACACACACACACACACACACACACACACACATATATAATAACATCTCAATTTAAAAAAAAAACAACAAGTCTATTTTCTTTCCCTCCCATCATTCCTTCTACCATTATTGGAATAAAAAGAAAAGGGAAAAATTCTTTTTTCTTCTTTTCTTTTTATTAGAGCAGATATTTTTATTACTTTACCAAAAAGAAATTATAGGAATAGACATACTTATATTTCACCCTTGAATTTACTGGCAAGGATTCTAGTTTATTTCCATTTCATAAAATGGTTGCTCTTTGTTTTAGATTTTACTTTTTTATCATTTTAAGAAAAAGTCCATTTATTCTTTTGACTTCCAATGTTTTTAATGGATTTGAGTGTTGGATTTTGTCAAAGGCTTTTTCCAAATACATCATCCATTGCAAAGCTCATACCAAAATCCAAGGCCAGTGGAATTAGGGAACAAACATGCAGATATCACAGCCAAATACTCAGCAAAGTATGGACCACTTACAATTCTGAACTTATCTTTGCTGGAGGAAGTTGATCTCAAAAACACATACTCCCCAAAGGAAGTGAAGGATTGAAAGAAACATCCCGGTGCATACCTTGTTAACAGAGTTTGGCTGGGAGCAATTGGAAAACCTATGTTACCTAAATCCCTATATTTCACCTTTTGCAATGCACTACACCAGAAAGGGCATTATGGAAGTCTGGGCATGGCAGATACCATAAATAGTTATTGGAATGCAAGGAGCATATATGAAGTTGCTATGAGAGTTTCACAGAGGTGCAAAATTTTTATGCATTACAACTAGACAATCACAAAAGTCCACAGTCTGGGAGGAAATACCTTAGCTTATACACCATTTGAATGCTTACAAATTGATTACATCACAATGCCAAGGAGTCAAGGTTATAGATATGCTTTAGTGATAGTGGATAGATTAACTAAGTGGCCAGAAGTTTTTGCAGCAAAACATAACACCTCAATGTTTGTTGTGAAAATCTTACTGACAGAATTAATACCCAGATTCTCTATTCTGCTAAATATTGCATCAGATTCTGGGTCCCATTTCGCAAATAAAATTTTAGCTACAGTTTATGAAACCTTAGGAATCAAGCAACAGTTTTACTCAATATTTAGACCACAATCGAATGGGCAGATTGAAATCCTGAATAAATTTTTCAAGACTCTAGAAGCAAAAACATGTGCAGAATCTCACTTAAATGGCCTGATGCATTACCATTGGCACTATTCCACCTATGATGCCAACCCAACAGCATTACACACATTTCCTTGTTCGAAATGCTGTATGGACACCCACCATTCCATCACCGCAAAGCATTCACAAATTATCACACCTAGGTATGGAATGCAAACTGCATTTCTCTAATTATTAGAGATTTAGAACACTTTCTCATGTGCTTATTGATACTTTTGATTTCTTTATCTGAAAATTGCCTATTCATGTCTCTTGCTCATTTATCAATTGAGGAATGGCTTGATATTTTATACAATTGATTTAACTCCTTGTGTATTTGAGTAATTTGACCCATGTTGGGATTTTTGGTTATAAAGATTTTTTTCCAATTTATTATTTCCCTTATGATTTTGGCTACATTGTTTTGGTTTGTGCAAAAGCTTTTTAGTTTTATATAATAAAAATCATTTATTTTACATTTTGTAATTTTCTCTAACTCTTCCTTGGTTTTGAAATCTTTCCGTTCCCAGAGATCTGACAAGTAAACTATTCTATGTTCACTTTATTTATAGTTTCCCTCTTTATATTCAAGTCATTCACCCATTCTGAATTTATCTTGGTGTAGGGTGTGAGATGTTGATCTCAACCTAATCTTTCCCATATTGTTTTCCAAATTTCCCAGTAGTTTTTGTCAAATAATGGATTCTTGTCCAAAAAGTTGGGCTCTTTGGGTTTATCATATACTGTCTTCCTGATGTCCCTTACCCCAAGTCTATTCCACTGATCCTCCCTTTTGTCTCTTAGTCAGTGCCATACCATTTTGATACCACTGCTTTATAATACAGTTTAATGTCTGGTACTGCTAGGCTCCGGGGATTCCTTCACATTTTTTTTTCATTATTTCCCTTGATATTCTTGATCTTTTGTTATTCAAAATGAACTTTGCTATAGTTTTTTCTAATTTGGTAAAAAGTTTTTTTGGTAGTTTGATAGGTATGGCTCTAAATAGGTAAATTGATTTGGGTATAATGGTCATTTTTATTATGTTAACTTGTCCTACCCAGGAGAAATCAGTGTTTTTCCAATTGTTTAGATCTAGTTTTAATTGTTTGGAAAGTGTTCTGTAGTTGTTTTTTTTTATAATTTCTGTGTTTGTTTTGCTAGATAGATTCCTAAGCATTTTATATTATCTAGGGTGATTTTAAATGGTGCTTCTCTTTCTACCTCTTGCTACTGTGATGTGTTGGAAATATATAGAAATGCTGATGATTTCTGTGCATTTATTTAGTATCCTGCAACTTTGCTAAAGTTGTTGATTGTTTCTACAAGCTTCTTAGTTGTTTCTCTAGGATTTTTTAAATAGACCATCATATCATCTGCAAAGAGTGACAGCTTAGTCTTGTCATTGCCTATTTTGATACCTTCAATTTCTTTTTCTTCTCTAATTGCTACTGCTAGTGTTTCTAATACAATGTTAAATAATAGAGGAGATAGTGGGCATCCTTGTTTCACTCCTGATCTTATTGGAAAGGCTTCTAATTTATCCCCATTGCATATGATAATTGTTGATGGTTTTAGGTATATACTGTTTATTATTTTTAGGAAAAGTCCTTCTATTCCTATACTTTCCAAGGTTTTCAATAGGAATGGGTGCTGTATTTTGTCAAAGGCTTTTTCAGCATCT
>NC_058131.1:259213866-259225635 GCF_016433145.1 Gracilinanus agilis
GGGGGGGGGGAGGGCTCTGGTCTCCTTGTCCTTGGGGTCAGGCCTCCTGGTAGTTCCCGGTCTGCCCCTCTGCCCGAGGTTCCTTCAGCAGTCTTTGGGGCTGCTTCCACAGCCACGCTCAGGTCTGCACTGGGTCCTCACTGGAGGTCCAAGCCTGGGCTGGAGATCGTTATTCAAGCCTAGGGCACTGCCTTTGCCTGTGCTGATGCTCTTAGGGCCCTGCTTTCACCCCCGAAGAAGGTAGTGAAAGTCTGTGGGCTGGAGATCTTTATTCACACCTGAGGCGATGCCTTCAGAGCTTGGGAAAGGCCGCGTTTTAGGGACCTTTGTCCAGGCCCGAGGCGGTGCCTTCACCCACGTGGGCGCTTGGGGAAAGTCCCAGCCACCTGGGGTCCCTTGTCTTGCAGCGCACAGGTACAGGCTCTGGGGCTGCCAGTGATTATCTGGTTGCCCCAGTCCTGTTTACTGGCTTGTGCCGTGTGGGGGGTGGGGGTCCCCTTTCTTGATTAACTTCCCTTTCTACCCCCTTCCTTATTATTCCCCTCTTTTTATTGTTAAGGCCTAATAAATTCCCTCCCCCTTCTTCTCCCCTCCCTTTTTTGACCTCCCCACTCCCTTCCTCCCCTTGGTTTATCTCTTCTGACTTTCTCAGTAGGGTTAGTATTAGTTTTATATCACAATGGATAAAGCTACTATTCCGTCTCTGGGTTGATTACACTGAGAGTAAGGTTTAAATATTACCTCTTAATGCTCTGTTCCTCTCCTTCTTATAATAATATTTGTCCCCTCCTCTTCCCATGCCCTCTTTGTGTGTAATAGAATATCCTATTTTTCTTATTGATTCAAGTTTCTCTTGGTGTCCTCTACTATTCACCCCCCTCTTTCCCACCCCTTTATCATCTTAGACCATTTAGTATTCCATCTTCTCCCTATGACTAATTCTTCTAATTACAATAATAGTGAATACTATAATAGTGAATAGAGTTCCTTACAGAGAATTATACATAACTTTTCTCCACAAAGGAATACAAATAATTAGATCTTATTGAAGCCCTTAAAGAGGCAAATTTAAAAATACGAGTTTTCTTTCTTTCCCCTCTGTTTCTTATTTACCTTTTCATGTTTCTCTCAATTTTTGTGGTTGGATATCAAACTTTCCATTTAGTCCTGGTCTTTTCTTTGAAAATATTTGGAAATCTTCTATCTTGTTGAATGCCCATACTTTCCCCTGGAAGTATATAGTCAGTTTGGATGGGTAGGTGATCCTTGGTTATAGAACCAGTTCTCTTGCCTTTCTGAATATCATATTCCAAGCCTTGTGGTCTTGTAGTATGGAGGCTGCCAGATCCTGTGTGATCCTGATGGGTGCTCCTTGATATCTGAATTGTCTCTTTCTGGCTTCTTGTAAGATTTTTTTCTTTTACTTGGAAGCTCTTGAATTTGGCTATTATATTCCTTGGGGTTGTCTTTTCTGGGTCTAGTGTAGAGGGTGATCTATGGATCCTTTCAATGTGTATATTGCCCTCTTGTTGTAGAGCTTCAGTGCAATTTTGCTGAATAATTTCTTTTAGAATGGAGTCCAAATTTCTATTAATTTCTTCTTTTTCTAGAAGGCCAATGATTCTCAGACTCTCTCTTCTAGATAGGTTTTCTTGATTTGTCACTTTCTCATTGAGATATTTCATGTTTCCTTCTATTTTATCAGTCTTTTGACTTTGTTTTATTTGTTCTTGCTGTCTTGAGAGATCATTAGCTTCTAATTGCTCAATTCTAGCCTTTAGGGACTGGTTTTCAGCTATAATCTTTTGGTTTTCCTTTTCAATTTGGTCATTTCTGGTCTTCAATTTACTTGCCTCACTTTCCAATTGTGAAATTCTGCCTTTTAAATGGTTATTTTCTTGCCAGATTTTGGTTTCTAATTTGCTTACCATTTCATTTGATTTTGGGGCATCTTTTTCCAATTGGGAGTTTCTGTCTTCTAACCTGTTAATTTCCTTTTGAGCTATTTCCCACTTCTCTTGCCAAATCTCTTCCATCTTTCTCATCATCTCAGATTTGAACTCTTCAATAGCTTGTGGCCAGTTTTCATTATTTTGGGAAGGTTTGGATATGATTTCTTATTTGTTCTCCTCTGCTGTTTGCTCTTTTGTCTGGATTTTATCTGTGTAAAAATTGTCAAGTGTTCCAGATTTCTTCTTGATGATATTTCTCTTTTGGGGTTCTTGTCTTTGGCTTGCCATTGTTAGCCCTGAGCCCTCTCATGTTTATCCTCACACTCAGGGTCTGTCTGTACTCTTTAGGCTCCTGAGGTCTCAGGTCTAGTTGTTCTCAGGGTCAAACCTCCTGGTGGTCCCCTTGCTTGTTCCTCTGCCCGAGGCTCCTTTAACAGTCTCAGGGATTTGCTTCCACAGTCGTGCACCCCTCTTCACTGGGTCCCCAGTCAAGGTCTGCTCCTGCGCTCAACATCTGAGTCCTCACCTGAGCTTGGGATCTGTGTCTGAGCTTGAGTCCAAGCCCATACTTGTGCCTGAGCTCAAGGTTTGTGTTCAAAGTCCGTGTGTTCTTTAGCCTCTTGGGGTCTTAAGTTTTACTGCTCTCAAGAGCAGGCCCTGGTGACCCCAGGTAGCTGCCAAGGACTTAATTTGTGCCCCGAACTTGCTCTAACTATTGTGTGCTGGCTTTCGCACTGTAGGTGAAGTGGGGTGGGGGAGGAGGTTGCTCAGCTCACATTTTAGTGAGAGCTGCTTCACCCCTTTATAGCCTGAAAATGCCCTGATTCCATGTACCTCCAATGCTGAGCCCTGTTGTGGGGTCCCTTCATTCCTCTGGATTTTTTTTTGTCTTCTTGAGGAGTCCTATATGTTTCTGTTAGGAGAGGTTAAGCAGCTGCTTTTTACTCTGCCTCCATCTTAATCAGGAAGTCTCAAGTCTATATTTTCTAAACAAAAAGTTTGTTTTCTCCTACCTTTCAAAATCTTCCATTTTATGGATGAAACCATCTCTTTAACAATTACAGTTAGAATAATTTTGGGGTTTTTTTCATTTTATTCTATTCTCTCAGAGGTGTTTTCCCGCCTCTCCAATACTTCTCTTTGGCATTCAAATTATTGTCATTTCTCCCCTAGAAAGCAAGCCCTAGAGTTGTGTCTATCCTGGTTGTTGTTTATTAACTTTCTTTTATCATAGTTCAATCACCAGTTCTAAATCTAAGTTGTACTATAATTCAGTCCATATTTCTTTAGTTTTTTCTCAAAGTACTGTGAGATATTGTCATATGAAAACCTGATATCCAAAGGTGTTATGTGTAAATTATCCTACTAGTATTCTAATTGAGTAATCCTTTAGAAAATAAAAATAATAATAATGTTAGTCTGTCATTATTTTTCTTAGAAAATGGATATTGGATCATTTTTTCTCCTAAATTTTCACAGAGTATCTCCTTTAATATTGCAGTTTCTTTTAGGATTCTATCAAGAAACTACATTAACTTTAATAATTTTTAATTTTAAATATCCATCCTTTCCTCCTTTTAAAAAGTCAGTTAATCTTGACTGTAATGCCACCTCATTGGGTACCCCTCCTCTTCACCCCAAGTCCTCAATGTTTGACATTATCAGTTAGCAAAAGCATAAATTCATAAATTCCCCTTTTTTCTTCTTTCATTCCCCAGTATTCTACCATATAATACATACTAACTTAGTTATTTAAACTCACTGATGACTGAGATATATTTTCTTTCCATCATATTACCAATCTTGAGTTTAATTTCCTTCTTAAATGTTTTGGTCTATCTTTTCCCAAATTTGATAATTCTTCATTAGAAGAAAAAGAAAATAATTAATGTTGACATTTTCTCCATTGTCCATTATTATTAATAACTGAAGTTAAATATTTCTTTCTGCCATATTTAACAAATGGTTACAATAACTGCTTGGAAAATTGAAGTTCTTCACCATAATTATATCTGGACTTATTACCAAGCCTATTATTTGTATCAAAGAACTAATGAACATTTGCCTCCTCCAGGTGTCTTACTTTACTAAAATATAATACTACCATTCCATTGTGGTTTTTTTCCCCTCTCTTGATCCTTACTTAAATATTTCCTACCACATCTCCCTGTACAGCCCTGTCAACTTCAACAGATAGATCTTCTTAATGTATAAGAATACTGTACTTTCCCATCTAAGAAGTATTTTTCTTCTCTCTTGAACAAGTTGTATCCTAAGTCTGCTGTACGCTAGACATGAGTCACATCCCACCAAATCTCACAAATATCAATGAAGTTAAATTTAGCTCCCTGATTTAAGATATCTATCACATTCTTTTGGTTTTACCTATGTTATAGATTGGTGTACAGAAATTAAGGTATATAAATACCATTTCTATTCTCTTTTAAGTCATTGTCCATTGTAGATGACCATTCTTCCCTATTGCTACAATTCCTACACAAACCAATTGCTGCTTCACCCCATGGTGTTCTACTTAGTAATCACTTTTGAATAATATTTGTTCCCCAAATGTCAGTTATTCACTAATCAAATATATTCACACACACAGTGACACACACACAACTGACTCATTATCTATACTAAACATCCTTTCCAATCATCTAGTTTCGTGCTTCTACTATTATTCCCATTTTCTGGACTCTATACCTTTGAGTTATCTTTTACTTCTCCTGACTGACATATATGTGTGTGTGATATTACAACACACATGTGCATATACCTATATACATGAGACAAAAATATACACAAGATGACAATATATGCATGCATTGCATATGTATATGCACATGTGAACACATAAGCATGTGTATAGTAAAGACATAAATATTCACTTGCCTATTCAAATGCAATACATATGTCTATATGCAGATATAAATATATGCACATGTCTGTGTATTTTATATATAAACATATCTATATCTATGTATGTACATCTATATTTATCTATCAACCTATCTGTCTATCTGTCTGTCTACAAGCAAGGAAAAAATTCATTTTTTTTCTTGTCTAAAATACAAGTTTCCATGAGGTCATAGAGATAAGTAGGTTGCAATCCAGGCTGGAACCCCTCATTTAGCACTGCATTAGATTTGCCTTCAAGGAATCCCTGTATCTTCAGTTAATAAAAGGGAACTCTGGAGATCCTCTTTTACAGGTTGAGCCTCTGAGGATAGCTTTTGACTGCAGAACTATACCAAAGAGGCAATGAAGGAAATCATTATGGAACAGAGAATAATGATTCGTGTGCTATATAAACAGCAAGACACTGAACAGCAGAATAATAGAACTGTCACTAGAAGCAGTAATGGTTGGAGGATGGTAGTATAGGGAAGGGCATTGAACTGTCCTACCAAGAACCACAGTAAAAAGAACTACATTGCACAGAATAGCCAGAAGAAAAGTTAAAAGGAATTCCAAAGAGCATCGTCTTCTGCAGCTGTGGGATGTCTCAGCATAAGGAACCACAGTAAAGGAAATACTAGGAGTCCTACTCAGGTAATAAATATAAATGACCAAAGTCTCAGATTGACGGCTGCTAATGGGTGAAGACATTATCTTGTAAGAGTTTATTTTATGCCTGATTTGTTTCCTTTGATTTGTAAATGAACAAATTCATGCATTGATTTTTATGTAATGTGTAGTAATAATCATTGGTCAGTAAACATTTATTAATCACCTATGATTCAGACACTGTTGTGCTAATAAGTGCAGAAATACAAATATTTTTAAAAAAAAGATTTTCCTTGTCTTAAAGCATTCATAATATAAAGTGGAAGACACACAAAAGGAAACTAAATGATAGGGAACGAGAAAAATTTGAAGTGCAGGAAGTATGGAGAAGTCAGAGAAATCTCAGAGTAGCATAGCCCCAAGTGAGGTGTTTGAACTGAGCTCTCTCCTTAAATTGAAATTTAGAGATTATGACCTTACCCTCCAATCAGAGTGGCAGAGAATAGTGCTGAGGTGGAGAGATCTAAAGCTGCTGAAGAGCTCTGAAAAAAATGATTGGGTTATTCCAATGAGTTTCCTTAGGGATGGTGGAGAAAACAGTCAGAAAAGTCCCAAAATAGTGCGTCTAGATGAGAAATGAGATTTCTGTAATGAATTCTCTCCTTAAATGGAGAGTTTCAATTGGCCATACCCTCCAGCCAGATGGAGAGGTTCTTCTTTTGTCAAGGTGGAAGCAGTGAAGCAAAAAAGTGAAAAATCATTCCAAATACTCCCTAGCTTCCTTGATATGTGAGTAATGTGTAGTAATAATCATTGGTCAATAAATATTTATTAATCATCTACTATGATTCAGATATTGTGTGCTAAGTTCAGAAATACAAATGTAAAAAAAAAGATTTTCCTTACCCCAAAGAATTTACAATCTAAAGTGGAAGACACACCAAAGTAGAAGACACACAAAAGGAAATTAAATGATAGGGAATAAGAAACATTGGAAATGGAGGGAGAGTGTCCCTAATACAGGGAGAGACCCTAATACAGAGATTACTCTCAGCCTAAAATGGAAAAACCTTTGAAATGTGATTCTGACCTCTCTTTCCAGACATTCAAATGCCCTCAATTCAAATGCTCTACCTAGAAAAAAATTGTCTTTTAGCTGTTAGCCATTCTTGCTTTACTCTCCTATCTCTGTGCATTCAAACAGACTATGTCCATGCTTGGAATACACCAACTATCTGCATTCCTACTCTTTAAATTCTTCTCTTCTTTAAGGCCCAGCTCAGATGACACCACCCCAATGAAGATTTTCCTAATCCATCTCTCTGAAAGTGATCCCTATTTTTCAAATTTCTCATGTAGCTTATTCCATTTCTCTTTTGCATGAATTATATTCTGCCTTTTTTTTACTACAATGGAGCTATGATCTCACTGAAAAGGTACTTCCTCCAACAATGCAGATTATAAATCATCAGTATCCTTCCTTGTCCATATCCATTCATAACTCATCCAAAAATATTACACAATATACTTGGGACCTTCTAGATCTCTTGACATTGCAGGAATCCAATCTTATGTAGTATTTTTTATGTACATACCTTATTTCTCAAATTAGATTTTATGGTCCTAAAAGATAAGGGCTGTGTCATTTGTTGTCATTGTATTCATATCCTCTAGGACATTACTTTCACATAGTAAGCATTTAACAAATATATTTTTATTACATTACTTTGAATTCCTAGTTCTCATTTTATAAATTCCACCCTTGGTCAAGAACCAGTCATTTCTTTACCTTCATACCATGGTCCAGAAATTCAAATTCTTTTACTCTGACATTATTTCAGAGGTAGAATATTTCCCCTTCACCATTTTTCATTTTCTTTCAGTTGTTAGCAATAATGAAAGTACCACATGTGCCGTTGAATGTTACTTAGGATTTCATAATCCCTAAGGATTTTTCCAGGTTCCATCTGGTGATATCATTTGTTCCCACATGGATCACTAATAGTGGTCCTCAAGTTTGATATATCTCAGATGGTTCTTTGTCACATGTGAAATTCACATTCTGGGAAGAAAGCATACCTCCTAATTGTTCTTGTCATTTCAACATATGGCCACATCTGTACTTCTTAACAAGGAATCACCTATCACCATGACAGGTAACTTATTCCTAGAACCAGTAACAGATGCCTCCTTCTTAGTAACATATGTGGATCCCCTTGTCATTTCATAAAAAATGAGGAAGATCTAGATTCAATATACACAATTAAAGATACACAATATTCATTCAGTAAGGATTATTTCTTTATATTATCAATGCCAATGTTTCTGTACGAGAAGCTAAACCTATAGCAGTAACAGATTTGTTATATTCTGATGGAATTTATAGGGAAAACAGGCATTTTTTTTTACTTGAAAGAGATGTTTTTCCCCAAAATTCAACCAAACAAACATATTAACAAGTATTGTGCTTCTGTGTGGAAATACCACAATAGATGCAGAAAGATTCATCATTCAGTTCTCAAGAAATTTATGGATGAAAAGGTAAGTACAAGCATATGAATAATGATGACACAAGAAAGAGAAAGTACATGGGAGATGTCCAGGCAAATGCAACAAGGAAATTGAAGAAGGAGGCAACAATTTCACCTGGATGGAGAAAGGGTATAGATTGATGAAAGAAAGATGTTGTGGAGGTTGTGAACTCTGAATGATCTTCTTCTAGAAAGGGAAATCCTATCACATACTGACAAGATGGAAGCATTCGATGAGATATCCACAAACAAAAGTATGGAATTAGAAAAGGAAAGAATAAGAATTAGAGGACAAAGCAAAGTCTAGTTTGGCTGGTATGTATCATATATGAATGCTGAAATGTAAAACATGTGGGGATAGCTGAAGCATAGAATAAATAACAAATAAAACTAGATGATCAGCTTGAAGCAAGACTAGAGATACCTTGAATTTTAGAATCAGAAGTGTACATTTTATTTGATAGACAATGGGTGACTACTAAAGATTTTCAAATAGAATGGGGACATGGCCAAAGGGAAGTATTACAAAAAATATTTGGACAATAAAATAGAAAACATCTTGGAAATGGAATAGACTTGAGGCATAAAACTACTTAGGAAGACAGTGTGGTATCATATTTTTGAAGAGATGAGAACTTGAACTAGAGGAGTAGAGGAATGAAGAAGAGGATAGCAATGAAAGAAATATTACAGATATCAAAATGACTTTCCTTCAAATATATTGGGTATGTGAGGTTAGTATATTTAGAAAGATCTAAAAGAGTTAGAAATGACTCAAAATTTATAAATCTGTATGTTTGGGAAGATGGTGATGCTATTAACAGAAATCAGAGATGTTAAAGATGGAGTCAAGGTAGGAAAGAAATTAAAAGAATTAAATAAGTTAAATTTTAGATATTTTGCTTTTGAGATGAATAAAGAAATTCCATAAAGAATAAACTGAATTCTTAAAAAAGTGTATGATGATCTTTGGGAAAACATTAGTGGTAGGGACAGAGGCTTAGAAATTATTTTCACAGAGATGATAATTTTAAAATAATTGGGAGCTAATAAAAATTATATAGTATAGAAAGACTGTGCTGAAGACCTGGGAAAGGAAAATATCTTAATTCATAGAGAAAGACAAGTATAAGTAAATAGGAAAAACATAAGCTCAGGAATATTTAAGGGAGTAGGTTTAGACCCATGAAATTTCAGTGAAATGGAAGCAAAAAATAAAATAATGTTTACTTTTATTTCCAGACTTATGTTACATTACTCTCTTTCAAGATTTCTGTCCTGGCAAACTGAATTACTATTTATGAGCGACTATACAGAGGACTGAAGATTCAAAGAAAAAAAAACTATTATTGACCTCAAGGAACTTATTGCTAAATCTCCATATAAACTTTGCTGTCCTGTTCTTTGGCATACCTTTGGAAGTTTTACTGAAATCCTGGAATTTGTTCCCTCATTTTCTACAAATTTGGGGATAGAAAGAAGATTGAGGATTGATTAGGTAGTGTTGTAGTACAATTAGGGTAAGTAGAGGTAACAGGCAAAAGGCAAAGAGTAAAGATTCCAGAATTCTGAGTGAATGACTGGCTGAGATGGCATATGGTCCCTAGACTTTCACTTTGGAGGTACTAGCTATTCTTCTCTCTGGGTATCCTGTCTCTGTGGATCGTCTATCAAGATTTCACTGGCTGGGAAGAGGTTGAGTTTTGTGAGACACACTGGTGGACAGTGTGGTCAAGAACCTTACTCCCTCTCCTTTGGATCAATTGCTGTGATCCTACTGGATTCCTAACAAACCTTTGAAGGACAAGAGATGTGAGATCTCCCAACCAGCCTTGTGGACCTATTTTAGCTTCCAACTTTCCATTACTTTTAAATACTATCAAAGGGGAAATTCTGGATAGGATAGAGTTAGGCAGCAGCGTAATTTAGAGAGATCAGTATCGAAAATCTGTTGAACCTTGGTGGGAAGGAATTCAGATCTGTCCTGGTTAGTTCATCTGAATCCCTTACCTTACCTAACCCACTTAATTAATAAACCCTTGTTGTTGTTACTTTGACAGTCTCTCCCGGAAATCCCTACCCAGATCTATAGGATTTAAGTTACTGGCCCAAGGACTATTAAGAACCTAGAGAAATAAGTTAACATCATTCAATCTCTATGCTACCAACCTATTGATACCTATTAATACTTATTATAGATATAATAAGGGTGCACAGTGGACAGGATTATGGATTGTCTTTTTTCTTCTTTTTCAAGAAGAGTGGCTCCCTATACCAAAACTGAAAGGAAAGAGAGTAGGATGTAAGGACATTAAGATGATAGGAAAGAGGAATAAAGTTGAAGGACTTCAGGTTGGAGAGCCTTAGTCTTTACAGAAAAGTTTGTAATAAGGATAATATAGGAAGTTGTAGAAGTAAAGGCTAGAGGAGAATGCAAAAGATATGGAATAATCCCTATGGGAAGTATAATAATCAACAAGAGACAACTAAATTGATTGAAATAATGAAGACCAGTTTGAGGTTAGACAACCCAAATGTGTAATTTCCCTCATAGATACCATTTTTTAAATTTTCCTTAATAGCACTCAGTAGGAATAATAAAGGAGAAAGGTGACTGAAGTTACCCAAGACTTGAGTTAGCAGTAGGTAAATGACAGAAGAGAGTCAAGGCTGATAGACTTTAGAGGGGCAAAACTAAAAAAGTAAAAAGATAAAGGGCATTTGAAGGACTAAGTGTACAGTACAGGACAAAAGTAGATATGGAAGGTATGTGCAGGAACTATTGAAAAACAAAATGAGATATATAGGGAATATTATTTAACACCTAGACTTGAAATTTAAAAAAATAAGACATATATGTATATTAAGAAGAAATAGTATTCTATATAGTGGACACTTTGTAAATAATAACTGTGAAGGTGTGGTGGCCTATAAATGACTAAGGCTTGTGATTACTCTTCATATACAGGATAACTTTCCATTGTACCTTCAGGTATTAAATATAACTTCTGGTGGCATTAAAATTTTTTTCTTATTCAAGAGGAGAAATTTGGAGTTAACAAGCTCTAAATTTACACTAGTATTTATAGTGATCCCCACACATAAGTAAAAGTTCTGGCCTAGAAGGAATACTAACAACTTGGAGATTCATCTAAGATCTCATGAAGGATCTGGCTCCTAAATAGTCTTTAAGGAACCTATGAAGTCCATTAATTGGAAATAAGGAAGAATAGCATTTCAGAAATGGGATAGCTATTCATGCAAATTTAAAGAGGTGAAATTTGGAATTTTAATTACATAATGAATAGTAGGCAGTACATTTAGATTGAGATGAAGACTTGCAAAAAGCAGGTAGGAAGCAATATAAGCAGGTTTTAGAAAGGTATGTAAAGTCCGATTGAGGCAGGCTTCAAATGTTAGCCTGAGGCTTTTCTCTAAATTTTATCCTAAAAGCAACTTACTATAGGAATAAAATGGTCAGGACTGTGTTTTAGGAAAATCATCTGTGTGAAAGTTTTAAAAAGAAAAAAAATGGGTTGGTGAGTTATATGTAGAAAAAGTCTAAGCCTTACTAGAAATCCTGTGGTATGTTGCCTTACTAGCTAGTAATTTTGATGCACTTCACTTAAGAAGTTAACTTTAAATTCATAGCACAGCATCAGATGCATCTACCTATATCAGAAAAAAAGAGGGAGAAAGTGGAGTGGAGAAAAAAGCTCTCTATATGAGTGTGGATATATATATATATATATATATATATATATATATATATATAT
>NC_058131.1:259225999-259250626 GCF_016433145.1 Gracilinanus agilis
TATATATATATATATATATATATATCCATCTATATATAATAACTGAAGCAGATGTTTTCAGATCTTCCACCAGAAAAAACTTATTGTCCTTCTACCTTTGGGCATCAGTAAATATATTGGTGCATCTAGGTTAAATCTTTGGGTATTATAAATAAAATAAAGTTCCAGTTCATTTATGTCATTTCTTTTTGAACTTGCCTTTTGGCATGAGTGTCTATGTCTCAAAATGATCTAATTCTATGGTTTTTTTATTCAATAAAATTTCTTCGTCTGTGTAAAAATAAGTCTCCCTCCTACCTACTCCCACTATCACATTGTGCCCTGGTGAGCATTATGAATCAAAAAGAAGATAAAGAATTTGATGTTTCTTTTTCTTTTCTCTAAATAGGTTAACAGAGTGATAATGCTTTTTATTACTAAAGGAAATATACACACAGACTTTATCTTTTATATTCTATTTTTAAAACAATTCCACAAAGTGGAAAATAACAAATGTCTCAGACAAGTATTCATATCAAAAGGGGCACTAAGATGCAAGGAATGATTATTGAATTGGACTTTAGGAGGTTTTAGTTCCAGCTCAGTAATCTTCTCACTATGAGACCTTAGATGATTTTTTTCTTCCCTTTGTGTCTCAATGTCCTTAATTATAAGTGAAAATATTTTAATAGGTAATTTCTAAATTCCATTCTAGTTTTGACTGTCTGATAATTTATTGAGGGACAATTACTGCAAGCAACACTGCTAATTGTTAGCAATTTTTTTTTGCTCTCAGTAATGTTTGTAAGTGTACATTTACTCCACCTTGAATGTAGCAACTGATTTAGGAGCTCAAATTGAGAGAGACAAAGATAGGGAGACAGAGAGAATAGAGAGATAAAAAGAGAGAAACAGAAAGACAGAGAAAGAGAGAGAACTAAAATATAATCAGCAACACAAAATTACAAAAGTAAGGTAGATTAAGGGCCTCAACTCATTTTGGATGCTTCAGCCAGAAATCACTACCTTCTGCATTCCTTGAGACTTCTCATTTATTTATGATCAAACACCAGGTAAGGGAACTTCTCTCACAAACAATTGCTTGTTTTCAAGAATTGCAAGAAATTCAATGCACATCACTGGATTTTTGTTTTACGTGACCAAGATGGAAATAGTAAAATTGAAGGCAGGAAAGAATATGGATCTTAATAGAATATATTCTTATAGGTAACCCTTTCCTCCTCACCCTCAATATGCAACTGCCAACCTCCAAACTTTAAAAAAAACATACTATATTAGGAAGAAAGAGACCAGGATTAGGATTGTTTTTTGTATCAATTATACAAAAATCTTTTTTTTTCTTATTTTTTACTTAAGGCAACATAGTGTTCCCTTTCCCCTTCTATTGATCCTATTCATTCAATCCCTTATTTCTTCCCCAGATGAAATGATGATAAGGAAAAATTTTACTAGAGTTTTACACCAAAAAGTGCCAACTGAAATTCTCCACTGAATTTTTGCAAATTGAATACTGTTTTTTCCCATACGAAATGGTGCATACACAACTCAGTGAGTGTACTTAGTAATTCTGCAAAAGATATATATTTTCCATCTTGGAATTAGCTCAGCTTGACTACTTAAAGTGTTTTTCTATTTAAACAACTACAGGGAAATATTCTTTTTTTTCTTTAGGGAATATAGTACTCTGCTATTTATTACATTCTAAAATAAAGTTATATAAAGCCAGATGTATGCTTTTCTACAACGGATCTGTCAATGGGAATTGACTATTTTTGAAAGTAGGAGTTCATTACTTTAGGTGGCTTATTAAGATGTGTGTGTGTGTGTGTGTAGACATTATATACATACACAAATTACAGATGATTCAGTTGATATAGTGCTAGGACTTAAGTCAGGAAAACCTGAGTTCAAAACTTGCCTCAGATAGTCACTACCTCTATGACCCTGCAAGGCAATTAACTTCTATTTGCTTTAATATACTAGAGAAGGAAATGGCATATCATCCCCACTATTAGGGTCATGAAGAGTCAGGCATAATTGAATGACTGAACATATATAAATAATTTCCACATAAATGTAGGTGTATATGTATATGATATGTTCAGATCTCTGTATAGAAGATATCTGAAGTATTGTGAATATTTCTTTGTTTCACACTGTTAAAGCTGAGAACATCTGGAAAAGGATGGCCAAGATAGTTTTAGGCCTTAAGATACATATACATTAGTTGAAAGAACTGGATGTGTTTAACTGGAAAAGAGAAATTTTAAGAAGCATAGGGCACTATAACAGCTTACAAATATTAGAAGGATTGCCATTTGGAAGAGAAATTATACTAGGGATTTTTACCTGCATTTCATGAACCTCCCAGGAGGTCTATGGATATAGTTCTAGAAAGACTTTTTCACAACCTTTTAAGGGAAATTTGCCAAATTCTGCCAATTTCACCTCTACAATATCTATCGATTATGTCTCCTTTTCAATGACATTCTCACTTCTGTCATGTAGGCCCTCATCACCTAGTGCTTTAATTACTTCCTATTAGTGGGTTTCTCTACTTCAAGTCTCTTCCCACTCCAATCCATCCTCCATTTTGTTGCTAACGTGATTTTACTGAAATGCAGACCTGATCATATCACTACCCTTTTCAATAAGCCCCAGTGTCTTCCTAAAGACTTCTGAAAGAGATACAACATGCCCAATTTGTCATTCAGAACCATTTATAGCCTATCCTGCTCCTATCTTTCCAATTTTCTTACAAATAACTCCCTAATATACATTCTCTTCAATTCAGTGGCACTGAACTCTTGGCTATTTCATGAACAAGACACTTCATCTCTTGAGGTTCTGAGCATTATCTTTAGCTATCCCCAGTGCCTGCAAACATCTCCCTCCTCAACTCCAATAATCAATCTCATTGTTTTCCTTTAATTCTCAATTAAAATATGACCTTCTATAGGAATCTTTCTCCAATCATTGTTCATCCAAGAGCTTTCTCTCTTTTAAATAGTCCCTGTTTATCATATGTGTAATTCACTTTGAATATATTTGTTTACATATTGTCTCTCATCATATTGGAAATTCCTTGGGGGAATGGACTGTCTTTTTACCTCCCTTTTTTTTTGGTATTCCTAGAACTTAGCAACCCAATGTAACACATAATAGGTACTTAATAAAATGCTTTTGATTAAAATTTAGTATTTACTTCAATTACTAATGTAGGTAACAAAATATCATTTTGAGAAGGGTGTGGCAGACTACCAAGGAGATCTATTAAGCATAAAATATCAGAACTCATGGATTAGAGTTCCCATCTGAAACAAGGGGATAGAATGGGGGGAGGGGGAAAGAAAATTACAAAGGGACAAGTTAAGACTTGACACTTTTCCTAACATGTACAACATTCTAAATGAAGAACGGTGGGCAGAGTTAAGATGGCCACAGAGTAGCAGGAGCTTTCTGTATCTCCTTCCTAGCAATCAATATCAAGTGTTTCAAAAAGACAGACATCAAAATCAGACAAGTAAAGGGGCTTTCCCACAGGAAAAAGCCTTAAAGTTAGGGAAAGTTTGGGGATTTCCATGCTATAAGGGGGCAAAACTAGACTTATTAAATTTCAACCTGATCACCCCTCCCCCACAGTACCTACCATGCCAGAGTCAGAGTTAGGGTCAGGCAATCTCTAAATTCTCAGGGGCTTGCTGAGGGCACCATAGATCTACCCCTGAGGGCAGTGCAAGGCATTGGCAGCAAGACTTAAGACCTAAGGCTAAAGAGCGTGTAGCCTGGGATGGAGAGTTCAGAGACTGGGCAAAAAAAAAAAAAAAGACTGGCCAGAATTCTCGGGAAATGGCAGCTTAGATGGAGCAAATCATAAAAACTTTGCACCCTTTCCACACCGAGAAAGAAAAGTAAGTGCTTCAAGAAGAAAGAGGAACAAATCTAACAACAGGACAGAGCAGAGGGATCCTACTGCTTGACAGCTCAAGAGGTACCCCAAGAAAAAAGCCTGAATTCTTTTACTGTTGCATCTGAGGGTATAGAAGGGGAATCCCAGGACCCCTCCCCCACATGCTGTGTGGAGTCTCCAGCAGGCACTTGAAATCTCTGAGTGGGTGGGCCAGCGCACCAGCCTGGAGAGAGGCCCTTGCTGGAGACAGACTCAGGGAGTTGAACATAGACAGCAGGGAGGTGGCTGGAGGAGAAAGCCAGAAAAACACAGCAAAAAACACTCTAGATGGAGCCAAACTTCAGACCACCTGAGTTTACCACACTGAGATAGAGAACAAAGGGCTGCAAGAGGAAAGAAAACTAGGTCAAACAACAGGACAGAGCAGGGGGACTGCTGGACAGATCAGGAAAAACACTCCATCTGGTCCCCGCACTTCTTTTTTTTTTCCTCTCTAGGTTTTAGCCTCAGGGAACATTAAGCAATAAAGACTAATCCCGGCTTAATCCCATCAATTGGACAGACAAGAATTCTTCAGAGGGCAGGGAAACTCTAACACCTCTCCCCCATAGATTGCAAAGAACTTTACTACAAACCTCCCTTGCCAGGTGGGGGGAGATCTTTCATCAAAGCTCATTAAATCCATCTGATTAAACCAGCAGAAAAGAAAAGGAAAACATATGAGTAATCAACAGAAAAAGAGAAAAGAAATGACAATTGACAGCTTCTTTCCAGGAATGGAAAAGAGAGCAAATGGAATAGAAGAAGAGGAGGAAGCTCCAGCTAATTGGACACAGGCTTTGGAAGATCTCAAAATTCAATTAATTCTAGAACTTCAGGAACTCAAAAAGAAATCAAGGAAGGCTGAAGAAAATTTGATAAAGGAAATACATGAACTAAAACAAGAAAATAAGGAATTAAAAGCCATAGTTGATCAGCTTGAAAGTGAAGCAAAGAAGGCAAAAGATGATCTACAAAAAAAAATCAGACCAGAAGAAGGATCACCAAAAAACTAGGGATGAAATTAAGTCTTTAAAAGATAGAACTCAACAACTAGAAGCAAATGACTTCACAAGGCAGCAAGAATATATAAAACAAAATTTAAAAAATGAAAAAATTGAGGAGAATATGAAACAGATCATTGACTCAACCAAAGATCTGGAGAACAGATCTAGAAGAGACAATTTAAGAATTATTGATTTACCAGAACATCATGATAAAAGAAAAAGTTTAGATAGCTTTTTACAAGAAATTATTAAAGAAAATTGCCCAGAAATTCTAGAAAAAGAGGGAAAAGTGGAAATCGACAGAATCCATAGATCACCTCCTACATTTAATCCACAACTGACAACTTCCTGGAATATTATAGCCAAATTCAAAGACTACCAGACCAAGGAAAAATATTACAAGCTGCTAAAAAGAAGCCATTCAGATATTAGGGAATCACAGTTAGGATAAAACAGGATCTGGTTGCATCTACATTGAAGGAACTGTATGCATGGAACATAATATTCTGGAAAGCAAGAGAACTGGGTCTATAACCAAGAATCAACTATCCAGCAAAACTGATTATTTTTGCAGGGGAAAATATGTTTTTTTCAATAAAATTGAGGACTTCCAAGCATTCATAAAGAAAAACAGGACTTAAACCAAGAGTTTGATGCCCAAACACAGAATTCAAGAGAATCACCATGAGGTCATTAAGAGAGCAGAGGCAGGGAATCTTCTCTTTAAGAGACCCAATAAGTTCAATTGATTTGTATCCCTAGAAGAAAAGAAGATATTGGAAAATATTAAAAATTATTATCAACAGGGTAACTAGAAGAAGTTTACTTTGAGGGAACAGTGAGAAACTGTATAGGATGAAAAGTCAAGATAAATATACATACACACACACAGTCACACACATCTATATGTGTGTCTGTGTGTATATATATACATATATAGACACACAAAACTAGAGGGGAAAAAAGGAGATGATAGAAGAAAAATAGGAAAACAAACAAAATGGAGTAATTTATATTCCATAAAGAAGGGCATGGGGGCAAATAGGGGAGAATGTCAATACACTGGAAGGGTAAAGAGGTTAGAGAGAGGAAATATTTAATACTTAAGTGCATTGAAATCAACTTAAAGAGGGAAGAGCAATCAGATCCTTTAAGGCAGAATATTGATTCACGCCCTATAGAGAAGTAGAAGGGTAACAAAAGGACTGGTGGTGAGGGAAGCAACACTAGGAAGTGGGGTAGCTTAAAAAGATTCTAAAGAAAAATAAGAGGGGAGGGCAGCTGGGTAGCTCAGTGGAGTGAGAGTCAGGCCTAGAGACAGGAGGTCCTAGGTTCAAACCCGGCCTCAGCCACTTCCCAGCTGTGTGACCCTGGGCAAGTCACTTGACCCCCATTGCCCACCCTTACCAATCTTCCACCTATGAGACAATACACCAAAAAGTACAAGGGTAAAAAAAAAAAAAAAAGAAAAAGAAAAATAAGAGGGGAATAAGAAGGGAGTGGGGAGAAATGTAAGTACAATGAGAGAGGGGATTAGGGGAACTGATTAAATACAAAACACTGGTATAAAAGGAAAGAGTGAAAGAAGAAAGGGCAAGACAAGGAGAGAGAATAAAAACGTCTGGGAATACAGAGTTGATAAGTATAACTGAATGTGAGTGGGATGAACTCACCCATAAAATGGAAGCAAATAGCAGACTAGGTTAGTAAACAAAATCCTACCATCTGTTGTCTACAAGAAACACACATGAGAAAGGCAGACAAATATAGAGTAAAAATGAGAGGATAGAGCAAAATCTATTGGACTTCAACTGAGAAAAAGAAGGCAGGAGTTGCAATCCTGATTTCTGACAGAGCCAAAGTAAAAATAGTTCTGGTTAAAAGAGATAGGAAAGGTAATTACATCTTAATGAAAGGCAGTATGAATAATGAAGAAATATCAGTACTCAACATGTATGCACCAAACGGTATAGCTTCCAAATTTCTAAAGGAGAAGGTAGTAGAGTTCAAGGATGAAATAGATAGCAAAATTGTACTAGAGGGTGACCTCAAACTTCTACTATCAGATCTAGATAAATAATACCAAAAAGTAAATAAGAAACAGATAAGAGAGGTGAATGTAATACTAGAAAAATTGGAGTAAATAGATATATGGAGAAAAAAGAATCAGGACAAAAATGAATGCACCTTCTTTTCAGCAGCACATTGAACATTCACAAAGATTGAGCATGTACTAGGGCAGAGAAACATGGTAAACAAATGCAAAAATGCAGAAATAATAAATGCGAACTTTTCAGATAATAATGCAATAAAAATAGTCATTAGTAAGAATATAAGGCAAGGCAAACCAAAAACTAAAAACATATTAAATAATATGATTCTCCAAAATAAGTTAGGGAAAGAACAAATCATAGAAACAATTAATAATCCCATTGAAGACAATGACAATTAGGAGACTTCTTACCAAAACCTATAAGATGCAGCCAAAGCAGTTCTAAGGGGAAAATTTATATCACTGAGGGCATATATTAACAAATTAGGGATGACTGAGATTAATGAATTGGTAATGAAACTTGAAAAACTAGAAAATGAACAAATTAAAAAATCCTCAGATGAAAAATAATTAGAAATATTAAAAATCAAAGGAGAAATTAATAAAATTGAAAGTAAAAGAACTATTGAATTAATAAATAATACTAGAAGCTGGTATTTTGAAAAAAACAGATAAAATAGACAAAGTGTTGGTCAATCTAATAAAAAAGGAAAGAAGAATACCAAGTTCACAGTATCAAAGATGAAAAGGGAGACCTCACCTATAATGAAGAGGAAATTAAGGCAATCCTTAAAAACTATTTTGTCCAATTATATGGCAATTAATATAGCAATCTAGGTGATATGGATGAATATTTGCAAAAATATAAATTGCCTAAATTAACAGTAGAAGAAATAGAATATTTAAATAATCCAATATTAGAAAAAGAAATTGAATAAGCCATCAAAGAACTCCCTAAGAAACAATTAACAGGGTGTGATGGATTCACAAGTCAATTCTATCAAACATTCAAAGAACAACTAAGCCCAATACTATACAAATTATTTGACATAATAAGCAAAGAAGGAGTCCTACCAAATTCCTTTTATGACACAAAATGGATAATGGTTCCAAAGCCACACAGACTAAAAACAGAGAAAGAAAACTACAGACCAATCTCCTTAATGAACATAGAAGCAAAAATCTTAAATAGAATACTAGCAAAGAGACTCCAGCAAGTGATCAAGAGGATCATTCACCGTGATCAGGTGGGATTTATATCAGGAATGCAAGGATGGTTCAACATTAGGAAAACCATTCACATAATTGACCATATCAACACGCAAACCAACAAAAATCATATGATTATCTCAATAGATGCTGAAAAAGCCTTTGACAAAATACAACACCCATTCCTATTGAAAACACTGGAAAGTATAGGAATAGAAGGACCTTTGCTAAGAATAATAAACTGTATATACCTAAAACCATCAACAATTATCATATGCAATGGGGATAAATTAAAAGCCTTTCCAATAAGATCAGGAGTTAAACAAGGATGACCATTTTCACCTCTATTATTTAACTTTGTACCAGAAACACTAGCAGTAACAATTAGAGAAGAAAAAGAAATTGAAGGTATTTAAATAGGCAATGAGGAGACTAAGCTATCACTCTTTGCAGATGATATGATGGTCTACATAAAAAATCCTAGAGAATCAACTAAAAAGCTAGTGGAAATAACAACTTTAGCAAAGTTGCAGGATGCAAAAAAATGCACTTAAATCATTAGCATTTCCATATATTTCCAACACATCACAGCAGCAAGAGGTAGAAAGAGAAACACCATTTAAAATCCCCCTAGAGAGATATAGACTCGAAAGGACCACACCAATGCAACTATCAATATCACGTCAAACAGTCTTGATTGATGACATGTTAAAACCAGTGAAAATGTGTGTTATATATGGGTGTGGGGGGGCTAAGGTGCGGTTAAGGGGTAAGTAAAAACATGAATCATGTAACTATAGAAAATTTTTCTAAAAAATAAAATATTTAAATCTTAAAAAATAAAATAAAATAAAATAAAATCACCCTAGACAATAAAAAAAACTTAGGAATCTATCTACCAAAACACAGGAATTATACAAACACAGCTACAAAACACTTTCCAAACAATTAAAACTACATCTAAAAAATTGGAAAAACATTGACTGCTCATGGGTAGGATGAGCTAACATAATAAAAATGTCTATTCTACCCAAATTAATTTACTTATTTAGTGCCATACCTATCAAACCACCAAGAAACTTTTTTTCAGAATTCAAACTATAAAAAAGTTCATTTAGAAGAACAAAAGATCAAGAATATAAAGGGAAATAATGAAAAAAAAAAGTGAAGGGAGGTGGCCTAGCAGTACCAGATATTAAACTATACTATAAAATAGAGTTGATCAAATCAATATAGTACTGGCTAAAAGATGGAAGGGAGGATCAGTGGAATAGACTTGTGTTAAGTGACGTGAGCAAGACGGTCTATGATAAACCCTAAGAGCCCAACTTATACAAAAAGCCACTATTTGACAAAAACTGCTGAGAAATTGGAAAACAATATGGGAGAGATTAGGTTTAGATCAACATCTCACACTCTACACAAAGATAAATTCAGAGTGGTTGAATGACTTGAATATAAAGGAAACTCTAAGAAAATTAGGTGAACACAAAATAGCATACTTGTCAGATCTCTGGGAAAGGAAATATTTCAAAATCAAGCAATAGTTAGAGAAAATTACAAAATGTAAAATAAATAATTTTGATTACATTAAATTAAGACTTTGCACAAACAAAAACAATGCAACCAAAACCAGAAGGGAAACAACAAACTGGGAAAAATCTTTATAACAAAAAAACTCTGACAAAGCTCTAATTACTCAAATATACAAGGAGCTAAATGAATTGTACAAAAAGCCAAGCCATTCTAAAATTGACAAATGGGCAAGGGACATGAATACGCAATTTTCAGATAAAGAAATCAAAACTATCAATAAGCACATGAGAAAGTGTTCTAAATCTCTAATAATTAGAGAAATGCAAATCAAAACAACTCTGAGGTATCACCTCATACCCAGTCGACTGGCTAAAATGACAGCAGGGGACAGTAATGAATATTGGTAGGGATGTGGCAAAATTGGGACATTAATTCACTGCTGGTGGAGTTGCAAATTGATCCAACCATTCTGGATGACAATTTGGAAGTATGCGCTATGAGCTCTAACCATTGCTGAGTTTGTACACCAAAGAGATCATAGGGAAAAAGACATGTACAAAAATATTTATAGCCCCAATCTTTGTGGTGGCAAAAACCTGTAAAATGGGGGTATTCCCGTCAATTGGGGTATGGCGGAACAAATTGTAGTATATGCTGCTGATGGAATACTATTTTGCTCAAAGTAATAATAAGTTGGAGGAATTCTGTGTGAACTGCAATGACCTCCAGGAATTGATGCAGAGTGAAAGGTGCAGAAGCAGAATAACATTGTACACAGAGACTGATACACTGCGGTAAAATCGAATGCAATGGACTTCTATACTAGCAGCAATGCAATGACCCAGAACAATTTTTATGGATTTATTGAAAAGAATGCTACCCACATTTAGAGGAAAAAGTATATGAGTGGAAATAAAAAGAAAAACTACTGCTTGAACACATGGTTGTTGCGGACACAATTTGGATATAGACTCAATGAAAGCTCTAGAAAAATTATCAATAATATGGAAATAGATCTTATTCTATGAGACAGGAAGAAATCAGTGGAAATTCACAACAGCTATTGGGGGTTGTGAAGTTGGGGGAGAGAGAGAAAGAACATGAATCATGTAACCATGGAAAAATTTTTATAAAAATTAAAAAAAATTAAAAAAAAGAAAAAACTGGCCATAGCAGAGGCAGGAGGGACTGGAAAAAATAGCCTCAGGGTAAAACTTTTAAAAGTACACTACACAAAGATACTGCAAAAGCAAAACTCTGCAAGACAGACCCTAAGAAAGCAATGGCCACCAACACACAGGAACCCCAGTCCACAAGGAGCAAAAGATAAGCAAGAGCAAAAAAACGATTTTGACCCTATATAATTTCTGTGGAGAAATGGAGCAAAATACAAAAGCAACAGCAGAGAGCAACAAACAAGAAAATACAACCAATCTTAAAAAAATGGAAATTGGTCACAAGCTCTGGTGGAACTGCAAAAGAAATTTAAAACTAAGTAAAAAAGACAGAAGAACAACAGTAAGAAAAGTGGGAAAAAGAAATGGAAGTAATTGAAAAGGAAAATAACAGTTTAAAGACAAAATTGCTGACATGGAAAAAGAGGCATAAAAATCAAATGAAGTAAAAAGCAAATTGGAGACCAGAATTGACCTGTTGGAAGCCATGAAAATCAGGATAGACAAAAAATGAAAAGGAAAATCAAAAGATCATAGCTGAAAATCAGGCTTTAAAGATGATAATTGGGAAAGTAGAAGGTAATGATTTCATAAGACATCAAAGACTGACAATGTACTAGGGCATAAAAACTTTGCAAACATGCAAAAAAGCTAGATCCTAGAGAATCAACTAAAAATTTAGTGAAAGTAAACAACAACTTTAGCAAAGTTGCAGGATACAAAATAAACTCACATAAATCATCAGCATTTCTATATATTTCCAACACAATTCAGCAGCAAGACTTAGAAAAAGAAATTCCACTTAAAACCACCCTAGAAAATACATAGTATTTAATAATCTATTTGCCAAGACAAACACAGGAATTATATCACCAAAACTACAAAACACTTAGATTTTAGGAGTCAGAGGTGAGGAGAAGAGAAAGAATATTCCAAGCATGGGACTTGGGCAAAGACATAGAAACAGAAGATGGAGTGTTATGTGTAAAGAACATCAAGAATATCAAGCCCAGAGATGGGAGGTCCTGGATTCAAATCTAGCCTGAGACACTTTCTAGCTGTGTAACCCTGTACAAGTTACAACCCCCATTGCTTAGCATTTACCTCCCTTCTGCTTTAGAACCAATACCCAGTATTGATTCTAAGATGGAAGGTAAGTGTTTTTTAAAAAAAGAAGAATATCAGTTCAACTGGACCATCAACTGTAGAAAAGAGCATAATTTATAAAATCTATAAAGGTGGAAAAGTAGGCCAGAGATAAATTGACAGCTACATTATGAAAATATTCTTTTTTATATTTGAGTTGGACTAGATCACCATAGTCCTTTCCAATTCTGAAATTATGTTCCACAAAGTGATTTCACTTCCCTGTGTCTCCATTTCTTCATTTGCAAAATGAGAGAGATGAATGTCTCTTAATAAACCTCATAAAACATGTATATCTCTAAATCTATGTTTATTTGATGTTATGATGTATTATTCTGTCAAATTATATAGTTCTGAAAAAATTGTTTTTAGAAAATATGTCCCAACAAAGCATCACCTGATTGGCAAAATGGAGTTATGGTTGTGGAGAAGGCATGTGATTTTGTGCCAAACATGAGAACTTATACCTGCATGGCCAGTCTCCTCAAATGGATTTGGTATGAGATTTGTGCTTAATCTTCTATTTTTTCCCATCAAATTTTTGAAATCCCAACTACATCAATCTTCTCATACTTTCTATGTATCCTGTTGCTATTCAGAAATGAAACTAATTTCTTCCCTTTATCACCAATATGTAGGCACTGTCCTAACCTTCATTTAAACAGTTTCTCTTAAGGCAGGATGAGACTGTCACTCCTAACTATTAGGAGGAGGCACTGTCATATCAGCACCAGTTAATCAGAAATTAAATGGGAGATACTTCCTTAGAGCTGTGTTTTGTTAAGCAAGCAAAATGTAAAACCTTCACATCTTTCCTGATTGATTAATGACCTTTTAAAGGACCCTGCTAACAGGAACAATTGAAGAATATGGTAGCAATTAAGGAGCTTCTGGAAGGTGGTTCACTTCGCAAAATGACTTAGACAAGATTTCAACTGGATCATTGCCCCTTTGACTTAACTACTGTCAAACCATATACAGCAACCCCCAAGAAGACTATTTTAGGCACATCAGCAAAATGCCACACTGAACTTTTAGCAGCAATTATAGACATAAAATATATTGGCCTTGTAGTGATTTAGTTTGAACTCTACAACAACCTCCATCTAGGCACCACTAATATCAAACCACTCACTACTCTGCTTAGCTCTGAAGGGATGCCTTACCATTAGTGTTTTCCATAAGAAAAAAGTCATATTTTTTGAAAAAAATATTAGCTAAGCTTGCTAAAGCCCCTCTGTTCTTTCTTATAAAAGCTCTTTCTTGATATATCAATTACTAATATGTAATTCTTGATTTACGGAATAGAAATTAAGACGAAACTAATATGAGATTACTTTATTGAAGTTAAATAAGCTCTAGTTTGAGAGTTAGAAACCTGAGTCTGAGTATTGTCATTGAGGGTACTGTTCCTCTTTCTGTTTTTTGCTCATATTTTTTTAAGCCCTTACCTTTTCTCTAAGATATAATATTGAGTATGGGTTCCAAGGCAGAGGGAGGGAAGGGTTAGGCAATTGGGTTTAAATGACTTTCCCAGAATTATGGAAATATGAATTAACTGAGGCTAGATTTGAACTCAGGACCTCCCATCTCCAGACCTGGCTCTTTATATACTAAGCCACATAGCTATTGCTCTTTTCTCTTTCTAAAATTCATTATCTGTAAAATTAGAATATTGGACTAAATGACTAACTATGGCAGTCAGCACATTGTACTTTGGGTTCACTCTAATTTTGTGGAAGTCTTGTTCTTGTGTTTATTCTTTTCTTATTATTTAAAATGTGCCTTTCTATAATGTTTAACCTTTAGTCCTAATATTTTTTGGAAAGACATTAAATATTGGTCTAAGGATGATCATGGATCATGGAATTTCAGATTTGAAACTAGAAGTAACATCTGAAGCCATCAAATTCAACTACTTCATGTTATTAAACAGGAAAATGAATCACAGATAGGTTAAATGACCTGCCCAGAGTCACATTGCTATTAAATAGCTGAGATCTGATTTGAATTCACTTCTTCCTGGCTCAAAGTTCTCTGCCCTACCCACTGTACCAGTCTGCATCACTTTAAGGATACTTGAAAGATAAACCTAACATAGTGTATAGAAGCTCTTAAGAGAGATTTGACCCTTGGTGATTAAGATTTTTGCACACCACACCTCATGGGATAATCCATTTAAGAAATGTATAGGTAGTGATTTTTATGTTTGTGGAGATTTTACAAAATTCATTGATCTGTGGTTCCATCTTCTCATGTATACTATTTAGTCAGTTAATAATTAGTTAAGGTCAGCTCTGATTCTGGATGCTCTAAATGGATTCAGAGGATTATTATGAAAGACTATCATAGATAGTCAACCTTAACTCCTACCCAAATCATGAACACCCAACAGTCATTCAGATTTTGCTTAAAGACATTTGACTTTCCCTGTGATCAATTCTGTTCTTTGGTAGAAAGTACCTCCTTCAATCTGGACCTCATATAAATCTGCCCCATATTAAATGTGGAAAAAGATGGATAAATACAAGTTTAAATTCATCCAGATATATCTAGCATTGAAGTGAGAAATTTTTAGGGGTCCTGACAAGGCTAACATTGAATAAACTATTGCTCTTCTCAGTATTTTAAAGCAAATTAACTTAAAATTCATGAACAGCCACACAAATTCCCATCTCTCTTCCTTACTCCCAACCCAAATGTATTTGCTAATTTTGGCCATAGAAATGTGGTCAAATACTGTATTGAGAAAATTATGGCAGATGACAAATCCCTCCTAGTTTTCATCCTACAATAACCCACTGTATTCTAGGATAATGCAAAGTTGTTCATACCTGAGTGAGATGCTTATGATATGAATGATTATATTTACTTCTGAGTCATTTTTGCCAGTGAGAAAAGGGATGAGTTCAATTTACACAGATTGCCATAGTCCCCAACACCAGTGACTTAAATTGGCATCTCTACTCTACAATGATCCCTACACTATATTTTTGATTTACAGAGAATATCTCCGTCAATGAAAATATGCACATGATATAACATTTTAATATTTTGAAAAAATTTGAAATAGAAATGTTTTTTCTTTTTATTCTACATGCTTATGCATCTTATTTACTTAATAATATTGGAAAAATTTTTATATCAAAGGATGTAGAAGTCTAAGAGATAGCACAGAAATCATCTCTTCAACCAATCAGCATAAGTCAGTAACTCTGGTAAATGCTAGAGACACAGAAAGACTCAAAAGATAATCCCTGGCTTCAAAGAGTTTACGGTTTAATGGGGAGGTAACATGAAAATTAACATATAAAAGATAAATAAGGAGAGAGAAGACACTGGAATTAAAAAAGTTTGGAAAAAACATTTTGTAGAAGGTGAGATTTTAATCCACTTCTCTAATTTTGTTGATGAGGATAGTCTCTGAACTAATAGGGCCTTCCTCTGTAAGGTCATATTTTATCAATTCCATATGAATGTTGAATATGCTTATTTATATACATTTTGCCTCTCCCAACAGACTATAATCTCCTGAGGGTAGAGACTGTTTCCTCTTTTCCTCTGTATTCATTATGTTTAATGAATACCTAGAGACAAAAAAAAACAATAAAGGAATTTTAATAAAGGAATTAATTGATGCTCAGATGAATTTTGTATTTCCTAAAATCAAGCATTTGGTTCTAGATACCTTCCAAAAATATTATCTAATTATCTAAATTAGAATCCCTTTGAGATCAGTAGCTATTATTCATAAAGCATAATTTATTATTATTACTTTTATTTCTTGAAGTGTAGGGAAAAGAGGGATGTATCTAGAATCAGAGAACCCAGATTCATATCCCAGTTCCATCACTTATTGTTTGTGTGACCTTGGACATATTAATTTATTTGAGATTCCATATCTCAATTTGTAACATGTAGAGAATGATCTCTTTTAAGGTTTCCTAAAAAAAACTAAAATTTTAATCCTAGCAATGCTGGATCTACACTTCTTTGTGTCATGAACCCCTTTGGCAGTTTGCTAAAGCCTTCAGACCCCTTCTCAGAAGAATGTTTTAAAATGCATAAAATAAAATACATAAAATTACTAAGGAAACCAATTATGTTGAAAAACAGTTATGCATCTTTCAATATCATCATCTTCATTCATCTATCTCTATTAATATGTCAATAAATCTCATCTAGTTATATAATCCTTCTAATGCTATAAGTCAAAATAGGGAAAACTGGTTCAAAGGCTAAATCTGAACCAAAGTCTGTTTTGTTACAACCTACAAGACAAAGCATTTTTTTACATATTTAAACTGTTTTAAAAAATAATCTTAGTTCATAACCCATACAAAAATAGATGACAAAATGGATTTAATCAGCGTGTCATAGTTGGCCAACACATCTAAATTTAGGTGATAACCTACCTGTTCTTCTTGTGTAACTCTTACCTAGATCCTCACAAAAACTTAGGATAAATAAATTACATATTTATAACAAATAAATCAATAAATAATTTAATAATGTAAATCATAAATTTAAATACATTCTTAAATAGTTTAGAATTTTTCTAAGACTCTTAGTATTGCACAGTTATCAATGGACAGCGGAGCTTCCTATGTGGCAAGATCATGTCCTTTTATTTTCCATTAATGAATGGGCCACATCCTTCTGAGTGATTATGGATCTCATTTGAGAGGTTCAACAGTATTCCTAGGCTTGAAGAATTAATTTTAAAAGTACTTATTAGCACTTCCTCTATGTAAAATACTGTGCTAAGTGCTGGGGATTCAAATAGAAAAGTAAGTTAATCCTTGTTCTCAATGAGCTCACATTCGAATTGGGGAGACACCTTACATGAAAGGTTGTTTGTGCAACTCAAATGCAAAGGATCCATGATCCATAGGATCTAGTAGAAAAACAACTTTTGGGACAAAAATCCAATATTTGACAAAAACTGTTGGAAAATTTGGAAAACAATAGGAGAGATTAGGTTTAGATCAATATCTCACATCCTACACCAAGATAAATTCAGAATGGGTGAATGACTTGAATATAAAGAGGGAAACTATAAATAAGTTAAGTGAACATAGAATAGTTTACTTGTCAGATGTCTGGGAAAGGAAAGATTTTAAAACCAAGCAAGAGTTAGAGAAAATTACAAAATGTAAAATAAATTATTGTGATTATATCAAACTAAGAAGCTTTTGTACAAACAAAAACACTGTAGCCAAAATCAGAAGGGAAACAACAAATTGGGAAAAAATCTTTATAACAAAAAACCCTGACAGGGATCTAATTACTAAAATATACATGGAGTTTAACCAATTATTTAAAAAATCAAGCCATTCCCCAATTGAAAAATGGGCAAGACACATGAATAGGCAATTTTCAGATAAAGAAATCAAAAGTATCAATAAGCACATGAGAAAGTGTTCTAAATCTCTAATAATTAGAGAAATGCAAATCAAAACAACTCTGAGGTATCACCTCACCCCTAGCAGATTGGCTAAAATGAAAGAAGGGGAGAGTAATGAATGCTGGAAGAGATGTGGCAAAACTGGGCCATTAATGCATTGCTGGTGGAGTTGTGAACTGATCCAACCATTCTGGATGGCAATTTGGAACTATGCTCAAAGGGCCATAAAAGAATGCCTGCCCTTTGATCCAGCCATACCTTGGGTTTGTACCCCAAAGAGATCATAGATAAACAGACTTGTACGAAAATATTTATAGTTGTGCTTTTTGAGGTAGCAAAAAACTGGAAAATGAGGGTATGTCCTTCAATTGGGCAATTGCTGAACAAACTGTGGTATATGCTGATGATGGAATACTATTGTGCTCAAAGGAATAATAAACTGGAGGAATTCCATGTAAACTGGGAAGACCTCCAGGAATTGATGCAAAGTGAAAGGAGCAGAACCAGAAGAACATTGTACACAGAGACCAATACATTGTGGTAAAATAGAATGTAATGGACTTCTGTACTAGCAGCAATGCAATGACCCAGGACAATTCTGAGGGATTTATGGAAAAGAACACTACCCACATTCAGAGAAAGAACTACAGGAGTGGAAACAGAAGAAAAACAACTGCTTGAACACATGGGTTGAGGGGGACATGATTGGGGATATAGACACGAAACTAACACACCAATGCAAATATCAAAAATTTGGAAATAGGTCTTGATCAATGACACATGTTAAAACCAGTGGAAATATGCATCAGCCATGGAGGGGGAAGTTCGGGGGGTGAAGGGGAAAGTAAGAACATGAATTATGTAAGCATGTTAACTTTTCTAAAAAATAAATATCAATAAATGTTTAAAAAATAAAATAAAAAAATAAATTTACTATAAATTTGTACCTCTCTTTCATTTTAAAAAGTAAAGTTTGGAAAATCCATTTCAGTCTCACCTCCATTCTTTGACTAGGTCTGCATGTGTATTATGGGAGGATGCCAGAGATCTCCCAGCTCGTGGTTTTCAATAAAACACATTCCTCTTGACACATGTGATTTCTGGCATATGGAAGACTGGCCTCTGACCCTGACTGAAGTCCAATCTGTACAACTAGGGAGATCCAGAAGGAGCGACATCACCAGGGTTATAAGTTAGGATCAAGGAAGCAGAAACTCTTACTCTTTTCAAACTTGCCAGGTGGGGCAGCTGTTGTGTGGTCTTTTTACCAGAAAAAAAAAGAAACAAGGTAAGTAGCAAAATCAGATTAGCTAGGCTACTGGCCATGTAATTATGTGCCTTTATTCTCTCCAACCCACTTTCACTATTTAATAAATAATTATAAATTAATATACAATCTCCAGAGAATTTTAATCCAACATGCCTTTTTCTTTAATGCCATTACTAATGATTACATCCCTATCTGTTTCTGATGCTGAACCATCAAATTTGGTGGGAAGAACTATTATTCTTGTGTCAAAAGTTATTGATGTGGTATCCATGGGAACAGTTGTCAGTATTCATCTTCTTAGAGGGTTTTTCTCTATCATCCTGATGGCTGAAAACAGAATTATTCCCATGTCTCTAGGTTTCAGGTTATTGGATTGTTTCTATCAGAGGTCAGAGGGACCCCTTCAAAAAACATACAATAACTTTAACAATGTAGTAATAAAATCCTTGTTTGCAGATTCCTGAACATTAATTTGCAGTATATTTTGTAAATTTTATTTTTCTTGTTATTACTATTAATCTAGTTTTTCTAAGTAGGTATATTATTGTAAAAACATGATATATTTCTTCAGATTTTCAAGCACTGAATTTCATCATTTTAACTCTCTTTACCAATTTAATGGTTTTAAGATATAGACAGTATAAATAAGTGGAGCAATCAAAAATATTTATAGTAGCTCTTTTCATAATGGGAAAGAACTGGAAATCAAGGAGAATGGCTGAAAAAGTTGTGCTATATGATTGTGATGGAATATTATTGTGTTATAAGAAATGACAAGCAATATGGCTTAAGAAAAAACAAGGAAAACTTTCATGAACTAATGGAAAGTGTAGTGAGAGGAATCAGGACCATGTGGTGAATAGTAACAGCAATATTGTACAATATTATTATTCAGTTTTTTCAATCATGCCCAACTCTTCATGACCCAGTTTGTTCTTTTCTTGGAAAACAGAGTGGAGTTATTTACATTTTCTTCTCCACCACTTTTTGCTGGTGAGGAAATGAGGCATAAAAGGTTATGTGACTTGACCAGGGTCATACAGCTAGTGAGTATCTGATGCCAGGATTAAATTCAGGAAGATTAGTCTTCTTGACTTTAGGCCAAGCATTCTATTCACTTTACCACCTAGTTTAGATCATTGTGCAATGATTAACAACTATAAATGAATTAACTATTCTGATTAATACAGTGATCCAAGAAAATTACAAAGGACTTATTTTGAAAAGTTCTACCCACTTACAGAGAAAAAGAAGAAAAAAAAAACAGGACGAGCCTGAATGCATATGTAAGCATAATTTTCCACCACAGTTTCTTTTTTTGCAATATTGCTAATATGGAAATATGTTTTGCATGATTTCATATATATTGTGCAATTCACATGTATTCATCTATTCATATGTATAATTATACATATAATTCATATGTATAATTAATATATCGTATATCTTACCTTCACAGTGGGTGGGTAGGAGGGAGAGAATTAGGTACTAAGAACTTTTTAAAAAATGAATGTTAAAAATAAATGTTTTTAAAATTATTGATATTTGGGAGGGAACTTTTCTAATACTATTATCTAAGCCTTTTCCCAAGCATTTAGGCCACTGAATCTTAACTTTCAGCATCTTCAAAATTATTTCATTGACAGTTTGGTATTCACTCCACTCAAATTTAATTATTCCCTTATTTGTTTCCTTAATGAGTTATATTTCTTAATGCAACATATCAGGGCTGAGGTTAAAAACCAAATGAAAGTCTCCAATACTATTGACAGAGAAAAGAGTTTTTTCTTCTTTGTTGGTTTTTTCTCCTAGATATATAATGTGATAGGGGAAAAGAACCCACCTGTGCAAAAATATTTGTAGCACCTCTTCTAGTGTTGAAAAACTAGAAATTGAAGGGATGTCCATCAATTGTGAAATAGCTGAACAAATTGTGGTATATGCTTGTAATGGAATACTGTTGTGCAATAAGATATGACAAACAATATGAACAGTAAAAAATCTGGAAAGACTTACATGAAGTGATATAAAGTGAAGTGAGCAGAACCAGGAGAACATTATACATAGTAACAATGATAATCTATTTTGATCAACTGTGAACTTTGAACTATTATCAACAAGGCAACATATATAATCAATCAATAAATCAATCAATAAACATTAATCAAGTGGCTGCAGACACTGTAAATTCACTCTGGGGATAAAAAACAATAACAACATGAGACAATTTTAAAAAATATACAAACATATGCATAGCAAATTTTATATAGGATAAATTGAAATAATTAATAGAGGGAAGGCTTTAGAAGTTAGGGAAACCTCCCAGAAGAAGAAATAGAAATTTTTGTTGGGACTTGAAGATATGAAGGTCAGTAGCAGCAGTGAAAAAAGGGAGAGAATACTAGTTATAGGATAAAAGGAAAGAGAATGCCCAGGGCTGAGATATGGAGTATCTTATTCATGGAAGAGCTGTGAAACCAGTTTCATTGGCTTCAATAGTGCATCTTAGAAATTAAGTTGTAAGAAAACTAGAAATGGAAGAAGGTAGGATTCTGAATGCCAAACAGAGAATTTTGTATTTGATCCAGGAGGCAATAAAAACTACTAAAGTTTATTGAATAGGTAAGTGAAATGATCTGACTTAATTCTAAGAACCTCAATTTAGTCAGTTAAGGTTAAAGGATGATGAACTGAACTTGACAGAGATTTAAGAAAATCAGACTCACATGAAGACTATTACAGTAGTTAAAATATGAAGTAATGAGTGTCTTTCAGATATAGATAAGTACAAATATAAAACAGTATTTACACGAACAGAGAACTAAATAATTGGAGAAAAATCAATTAATCATTGTTAGGCCCAGTTAATATAATAAAAATGACAATACTATCTAAGTTAATTTACTTATTGTATTGTCATAGCCAACAAAATACCAAAGCAATAAATAATTGTTTTGTTAACCCTTTTTATTTTGTTTTTTTTATTTTAATAGCAAATTTGCACATGTTTTCTGAAGTTATATGATACAAATTGTCTCCATCCCTTCTTCCCTCCACCTCCCAGGTCTGGCAAGCAATTCAATCTGAGTTATGCTTGTGTTATCACACAAAAATATTTCCATGTTATTCATTTTTGTAAGTTAATAATCTTATAAAACAAAATCCCCAAACTCATACCCAAATAAACAAATGATAAATCATATATTTTCATCTGCATTCTTACTCCAACAGTTCTTTTTCTGGAAGTGGATAGCATTCTTTTTCATAAGTCCTTCAGAATTGTCCTGAATCATTATATTGCTATTAGTAGCAAAGTCTCACACTTCATGGTTCCACAATATTGACATTATGTTGTACAGTGTTTTCCTAGTTTTGCTTATTTCACTCTGCATCAGTTTATGTAGGTCTTTCCAGATCTTTCTAAAATCATCCTGTTCATCCTCCTTATAGCATAATAGTATTCCATCACCATCATATACCAGAGTTTGTTCAGCCATTCCCCAAATGAGGGACATTCCTTTAGTTTGAAATACTTTACCACTACAAAAAAAGCAGCTATAAATATTTTCATAAAAATGGATCCTTTCCCATTTTTATCTCTTTGAGAGACAGATGTATTACTGGTATTACTGCATTGAAGGGTATGTATTCTTTTATAGCCCTTTATGCATAACACCAAATTGCCTTCGAGAATGAGTTGCATCAGTTCATAACTCCAACAGCAATACCTTAGTGTCCTACTTTTGCAATGTTTCCTCCAACATTTACTACTTTTCTTTACTGTCATTTTGGTCAATCTTATAGGTGTGAAGTGTTGTCTCAGAGTTGTTTTAATTTGCATTTCTCTAATCAAGAGAAATTTGGAACATTTTTTCATATGATTATTGGCAACTTTTATTTCTTCACCTGAAAATTACCTATTCATATCCTTTTACCATTTATCAACTGGGGGACAATTTGGGATTCTTATAATTTTGACATAATTCTTTATATATATTTGAGAAATGAGACATTTATAAGAGAGATTTTTATAAATTTCCCCCCACTCTTTCTTCTTGCCCTTCTAATCCTGGTTACATTAATTTTGTTTGTACAAGAATTTTTTAATTTAATATAATTGAAATTATTCATTTTATATCTTGCAATGTTCTCTATCCCTTATTTGGTCATAAATTCTTCCTTTCTCTATAGATCTGACAGATAAACTATTCTATGTTCTCCTAATTTACTTATATCACTCTGTTTAGATCATATACCCACTTTGAACTTATTTTGGTATAAAGCATGAGAAATTGATCTTAACCTAATTTTTATTATAGTGTTTTCTCATTTTTCCATCAGTAGTAGTGAGTTCTTCTCCCAAAACCTGGGATCTTTGGATTTATCAAACATTAGATTGCTGAGGTCATTTACCCCTAATCTATTCAATTTCTACACCTTTCTATATTTTAGAAGGTACCAGATTTGTTTGATGATTACTGCTTTATAGTACAGCTTAAGATCTGGTAGTGTTAGGCCACTATCCTTTGCATTTTTTTCATTACCTCTCTTGACATTCTTGTCCTTTTATTCTTCCAGGTGAATTTTGTCATTATTTTTCTAATTCAATAACATAATTATTTGGTAGTTTGATGGGTATGACACTAAATAAGTAAATTAATTTAGGTAGAATGTCATTTTTATATTAGCTCTGCCTAACCATGAGCAATTAGTGTTTTCTAGTTGTTTAAATGTAAATTTCTTTGGGTGAAGTGTTTTATAATTGAATTTATATAATTCTCTTTCATACTTTTGCTGCTGAGCTTTGTTGGAATTATACAGAAATTCTGTGATTTATGTGGGTTTATTTTGTATCCTGCAACTTTACTAAATGTATTAATTATTTTAACTACACGATTGAATTTTTAAAAATGAGAAAAATAAAAAAATTCCCTTAAAATAAATGTCTACGAATAAAAGGAAAAAATAAAAAATTGGGAAAGAAGAGGGTCTAGTAGTATCATAGCTTATTGTGCTGCAAAAATGATTGAGGTGGTACATTATTTGTTAAACATTTATTAATATTCATTTTTAACATGGTTACATGCTTCATGCCCCTACTTTCCCCTTCACCCTCCACTCTCCCCTCACCCATGGCCGACACACATTTCCATTCCTTGTAACATGTGTCCTTGTTCCAGGCCTATTTCCAAATTGTGGTTAGTTGCATTGGTGTGGTAGTTTTGAGTCTACATCCCCAATCATGTCCACTCAATCCATGCGTTCAAGCAATTGTTTATATTCTATGTTTCCTCTCCTGTAGTCCTTCCTCTGAATGTGGGTAGTGTTCTTTACCATAAATCCCTCAAAGCTGTCTTGTGTCATTGCATTGCTGCTGGTATAGAAGTCCATTACATTCGATTTTACCACAGTATATCAGTCTCTGTGTATAGTGTTCTTCTGGCTCTGCTCCTTTTGCTCTGCATCAGTTCCTGGAGGTCTTTCCAATTCACATGGGATTCCTCCAGTTTATTGTTCCTTTGAGCACAATAGTATTCCATCACCAGCATATACCACAATTTGTTCAGCCATACCCTCCTTTTTCAGTTCTTTGCCACCACAAAAAGCACAGTTATAAATATTTTCGTACAAGCCTGTTTATCTATGATCTCTTTGGGGTACAAACCCAACAACAGTATGGCTGGATCAAAGGGCAGGCATTCTTTTATGGCCCTTTGAGAATAGTTCCAAATTGCCATCCAGAATGGTTGGATCAGTTCACAACTCCACCAGCAATGCATTAATGTCCCAATTTTGCCACATCCCCTCCAACATTCATTACTCTCCCCTTCTTTCATTTTAGCCAATCTGCTAGGGGTGAGGTGATACCTCAGAG
>NC_058131.1:259265626-259389481 GCF_016433145.1 Gracilinanus agilis
TGGATGTGATTGAGTGTGTGGACTCGAAACTACCACACCAATGCAACTACCAACAATTTGGAAATTGGTGTTGATCAAGGACACATGACAAAACTAGTGGAAATGCGCATCGGCCATGGGTGGGGGAGGTGCGGGGGGGGTGAAAGGGATAAGAGGAGTATGAATCAGGCAACCATGTTAAAAATGTATATTAATAAATGTTAAAAAAATAAAAAATAAATTAAAAAAAAAAGGCAGATAGTCTTTTAAAGCCCTTTGATCATAGTTCCAAATTGCCATCCAGAATGGTTGGATTAATTCACAACTCCACCAGCAATGCATTAATGTCCCTATTTTGCCACATCCCCTTCAACATTTATTACTTTCCTTTGTTGTCATGTTAGCCAATCTGCTATGTGGGAAGTGGTAGCTCAGAGTTGTTTTGATTTGCAGTTCTTTAATTATAAGAGATTTAGAACACTTTTTCATGTGCATATTGATAATTTTGATTTCTTTATCTGAAAATTGCCTATTCATATCCTTTGCCCATTTATCAATTGGGGAATGGCTTGTTTTTTGTACAATTGATTTAGCTCCTTATAAATTTGAATAATTAGACCCTTGTCAGAGGTTTTTATTATAAAGATTTTTTCCCAATTTGTTACTTCCCTTCTGATTTTGGTGGCATTGGGTTCTTTTTGTACAAAAAGTTTTTAATGTAATCAAAATTATTTATTTTACATTTTGTAATTTTTTCTAACTCTTGCTTGGTGTTGAAATCTTTCCTTTCCCACTGGTCTAAAAGGTCCACTATTCTGTGTTGACCTATTTTACTTATGATTTCCTTCTTTATATTCAAGTCATTCACCCATTCTGAGTTTATCTTGGTGTAGGGTGTAGGATGTCGATCTAAACCTAATCTCTCCCATACTGTTTTCTAATTTTCCTAACTTTTTTTTAATCAAATAATGGATTTTTGTCTCCAAAGATGGGATCTTTGGGTTTATCATACACTGTCTTGCTAAGGTCACTTCCCCCAAGTCTATTCCACTGATCCTCCCTTCTGTCTCTTACCCAACACCATATTGTTTTGATGACCACTGTTTTATAGTACAATTTAAGATCTGGTACTGCTAAGCCCCCTCCTTCCCATGCTTTATGCATTTTTGTTTTAAGTTATGATATAGATTTATATTTTCTTTCATTTCTCACTATTTTTTATAAATTGGGATTTGTTTGTTCTTCATTATAAAAAAAGTATTTTACCTCAATCTAATTTTAGGCAAATCTATTACCTCAAGGGATCTCTTCTTTCCCTCAAACTACTTCATTTCCTCTATTTTCCCCACTTTTCTTAAGTTTTGAAATTTATTTATCCCTTGTTCCTTTTTCCTTTTATCCCTTTATCTACTTCTTTCCCTCTCTTTTTTCTTTTAGTGATTCAATAAAATCCTCCACCTTTCTAACCCTTCAGCTTTTTTGTAGTTTATTTTTTAAGTTGTTGCCATTTTTTGTTAAAATGTTTTCTTTCTTTTGTATTCTTCACTTTTTTTCCCTTAATGTCTATTCTCATCTTTTATTCTGTGATCCATGGTAACTATAACTAATCTGTATTTAGTGTCTATATTCCTTATGATAGTAAAATTTCTGGACTACATCAAGATATCTCATCTAAATAGTTTCCATGTTAATATCTTATAGTTTCTGTGCCCTTCTCTTGCTTTATTCTATTGTTCTTCATTATAAGAAACATCACTATGAAGAGGAGAAAGATAGGAATATATTTCCATAATATAACTTGTGTATGTCCTTGATTGTGTGATTCATTATTATTCTCCTTTCATTGCCACGATAATATCCCCCCACTTTCTACTTATTGTCCATGAAATCTCCTTCTTAGGTTCATGTAATCCCATCCTTATGAATATGTTTTATTATCAGCTTTAATTCTTCTTCTGTTGAGGCACGATATTTTCATTGGAAGTACAGCATTCTCACTGAAGATTTTACTCATTATTAAGCTTGATACAACTTTCCCCTGGGTTTTTTATGTACTGACAAGCAAATGTCTTTCAGAAGACTTTTCAGAAGATGTTTTACACTAGTTGTTCACATCATAAGATGTTAGTAAATACTCTTTTCTAAAAGTTACTTAAATCTGACTGACTGACATGCTGAATACCCGTAGAGGAAGCACATGCGTGCTATAGCATTAGACATAGACAGCTAATCTCTAAGCATCACATGCTAAGACCCTACTTTGAGATATAGTAGTCAACATCATGAAATCTAGCTTGTGAATAAGAGTTATAAGAGCTCATCCAGAACATATGCAAAGGGAAAAAATTCCCATGTCAAACATTAGACTTGTCTGAAGTAGAATACTTTCTTTAAGAGGTATCATTCTTTTTCATTAGAGGTCTTTATTAAAAACTGGATGGATACTTTCTGGAGATGTGATTAATTATGGATTAGACTGGAGGACCTCTGAGATGCTTCTAAGTCTGATATTCCATAATTCTGTGAAAGTACAACTTTAATGATAAATGAATATATTTACATATATTTATGTATGTGATACATATAATGGCTCAGATATCAAACATTACCCTGCATATACACATTCATCAGAGAATTCAGATATAAGAATTACCAAGTAAAAAGTTTTTTAAATTATTTAACTGCACATAATTATCTCATAAAATATAATTATTTCAAAAAAGAAGAGATGAAATAATAATAGAATGAGTTTTCAATAGACAGACTATGGAATCCAGAAGAACAATGATTGAACTAGATGCATTTTTGAACTAAGATCGACTACATTATTTTGGAGAAAATCAGAAAGTGAAAATGACTAGTTTGAAATAGTTAGATAGGCTCATCTCACTGTTCCCTCTGTATGGCTTTAAACATGGATTTGTTATTCTGCCTTTGAAAAGGCACAGTCACAGAAAAATGTTGGACAAGCTCAATTTGTCTTGCCTCTAGCTCATTTAGAGTGTGCAGATGCCTTTCTTTCAGTAAAAGACAGTTTCTGAAACTTGAGATCCCTTTTCTCTTCTGAATCTGTCCACTCCTACAAAATGCTTGAAACTCTGGGAGAAAGGAGCCATGTAAATGCAAAGAATAGAGTAGCAAACTGTCCACCCTTCATGATAATGAGAGCCAAGAATAGCCTAGCAATTTGACAACTGTAGATAAGACAGATATCTAAAGCCTGTTTAACTTTTTCTCTACTAACCCCTTTAATGAAGCTGTTCCTAAGGAGAAAAATTCCTCAAATTGAGAGTTTTTTTTTCCAAATTGCTCATGATAGAGGTATATAATGATAATAGATAGTGAAGTGGCCAAATTTTGGAAGGGGTAAAGTGTGGGAGAGAGATAATAATGAGGCAAAGGAGTGTATATGTATCTGTATATTTATATTTATGTATGCATAGATAGACAAACAACTTGTGCATTATATATGTATACATACATATATGTATATTCATGAATTCCTGAACAACTGAGATATAAATGTACTGTTTCTCAATGAATCTACTCAGCAACCCTTAACTAAAAGTAAACTTATTAGAAAAAAGTTTAAAAAAAAACATGCTTTAAAAAGCACCCTTTTCTTTGGCATTGTTTCTAAGTTTTCTACAATTCAGAAGCCAGTCCCTTGTTTTTCCCCTCCAGACTACATGTCCATTAATTGCATTACAATTTTAATGATTTAATAACCATTTTCTAATATCTTGCAATCCATGCTCTCACCTCCTTACCATCCCTCCCCAAGAAGGCAGGTAATATGATGTAGGTTATACATATCATAGAATGCATATTTTCCATACTAGTCATGTTGTGAAACAATACATATATTGCTTACACTGTCTAAAAATTCATCAAGGAAATAAAGTAAAGAATGATATATTTCAATCTGCATTTGGATTCTGCTGTTTTTGTAGTGGTAGATATACTTTTTTGTCATTAGTCTTTCGGGGTTATCCTAGATCCTTGCCTTGTTGATAATAGTTATCAATCATAGTTGATCCTATACATTATAATTGTTACTGTGCACTTTCTTGGTTCTGCTCACTTCACTTTGTATCACTTAATATGTCTTTTTAGAGTTTTAGAGTTTCATGGGGTTTTTTTTGGTGATAATCCTATTTGTCATTTCTTATGGCACAATAGTATTCCTTTACAATCATGTCACCATACATTTTTTCAGTCATTACCCAATTAATGGATGTCCCTTCAGTTTCTAGTTTTTTCCATCTCCAAAAGATCTGCTATAAATATTTTAGAATCATCTTAGGAATGAATGTAATAGTTGTATTACTGTGTCAAAAAGTATAATAGTTTTATAACTTAATATCATTCCACATTGCTCTCCAAAATATATAACTCTTCAAATTTCTTTTTTTAACTTTGTTTAGAATTCATCATATTTACCACTTTCTAACTTACATTATACCTCTTTGTAGGATTGTCTTATCCTTATTAGAAAATTGTAAACTCTTTGAAGACAGTATTTCTGTCTTATCTTTCCATCTTTGAATATTTCCTATAAAAATGCAAACTATCTTGCACAAAACAGACATACTATTTCTGTTTAATATGAATTTGAATGACAGTAATGGAAAACCTGACAGTTATCCCTAATCCCAAAATTTAGTTCCTAATCTCCAAACCCTGGCTCATCAATTGAACATGAAATGCAATGATAGTAAAAGACTATATGACAAGTTTTTAAAAAGTATAGATAATAAAGTGAGGGCATAAGGAAAGTATAAAAGAAACACTCCTTTACTTTTCAATATAAACATGCTAATAAAGTGTGAAATTGGATGAATTAAATATTTAGTCTCTATGTACCATTTGGGAATTTCACCTGAAAGTTGGAATTCATGTCCTTTTTTTGTAACATGGACCATTTTTGCAATCTGTTGAAACCTAAAGACCCATTTTCTAAATAATGTTTTAAAATACATTACATATAGAGCATTATAAAAATTTCAAATTGAAAAAGCCATATTTGTGCATGTATATAGATATTTCATAAATGTATCATTGTAAGTATTTTAATCACCTGTGTTTTTTGACCCTTGAGTAAAAATCCCTGACCTAAAGGTTATATAACAACAACAACAACAACAACAACAACAACAACAACAAGGACAACAAGGACAACAAGGACAACAAAGGACAACAACAAAGTTTCCTTAGCAAGGCTGAGGACTGGAAAAGAGTTTTAAATTTTAAAACTCTAAACTATTCATTTTAATTAATTAAAATTTAGGTTTATCCCTCTTTTATTACAAAAAATAAAGACTACCAGGTGTCTAAGAATTTATCTTAAACTTCAAAGATGTGTGGGAAATACAATTAATTTCTGTGAATTCATAGAATAGGGTATGCCAGTGATCAGTATTTTAGTTAACAAGTATCCATTAAAGGATTCTTTGGGTCAAACAGTGCTAAATGCTGGAGACGAAAAGAAAGGCAAAACAATAACAATAAAAAAAAGAATAATCTTAACTTCAAGGAGTTTATACCCAGATAGGGATGGAACCAAATAAATTATTAGGTCAAGCTTGATTTGTGAAGCTTTTTTTTTTTCCCTTTCCAGGATGACAAGGGGAGAGGAGAGGAAGGAGACAAAATAGTATAGACTAAGGAGCAAATAATATATAAATGTTTCACAACATGCAACACACACACTTTCTCCATGCTCTCCTATTATCTCTTCATTAAGGCATGCCTCTTACCACCCACCTAATATGACATGTTATTAATATCCATTGTGCATTTCAATGTGAGATTCCTACCAAGTAACTCACATACTGGATGTTAACAGAAATGTTTCACTCAGGACAGGGTGGGCACCCACCGGTGGGCACCCACCCAGATGGAAAACCTTACTTAGTAGGCTTTTGCCTAAATAATATGTTGGCCCTTAGGCAAGTATTCAAGCTCAAAATCTTTCAGCAGGGCGTTCTTGTGATTCGAATCTCATCTTTAGAGCTAGAATGTTACAATTAGCAATTCAGAAACTCTTTTACATCTTAGTAACCATGCATAAAAATTAATTCAAGCAAAACCTAATTTAGAATAATAATAACATGCTTTCCTAATGTTTCCGACATTAATCATGGTTAAGACAGTTACTATAGCAGCAGGGCTGGAACTTATTGAAAATGAAGTAATTCGCCATAGTGGAGGTTCTCTTAGGAGACTTCTACTATTTGTTTAAGAACAAGAAAAAAGGAGAAGAAAAATAAACCCTTTTTAATTTTCTTTTTAAACTAATTTTAGGTCCTTGTGGCAATGGGGTCCCAAAGCAATAAAGTTATGGTTATGTGGAAGAAAGGTTTTGACCTTGACTCTTCACTTGGAGTTGCAGTCTGACATTTGTGAGGTGTCTCGCAGTAGACAATAGACAGTAGCCTTGGATGATGTAGTCAGGCAGAGGAAGTGAAAATATTCCACAAGCTGTTTGCTGGCATATGTCACTCTGGCATTAAAATCTGAGTGCTGCATGCAATTGAGAGAAGGCACTTTTCCTTTTTCCTTAAGTGGCAGCCTGGCATTGGTTAGAGGGCTCTAGCAAGAGCCAGGAGCCCTCAGTTTGGAACCTAGGCTCAGATATTTAAGCACAATCAAATTACTAAGTAGCTACAAGTCTCACTTCCTCATCTGAAAAATGGGTTACTTTTACTACGTACCTCAAAATACAATTGTAAGGCATGAATTGGATTCAAATCCATACTCTGATACTTACCAGCTGTGTTTCCACAAGCAAATCAAATCTCATTACCTGTCTAAGCCTCAGTTGCTCATCTATAAGGTGGTGACAATGATGACTGTAAAACCCAATCCATCAGGTTGCTCTAAGGCTCAAATTAATGGAATTGTGTGTGTGTGTATGTGTGTTTGTGTGTGTAGTACCTAATATACTGAAGAGCATTAAAGTAGTCTCTCAATACTTAGGTGACACTGGATAGGTCTCTTAAATTCTTTGTTCATCAGTTTCCTCATCAATAAGGTAAGGAAATTGTTTGGTCTTTGAGACTGTTTTCTATTTTATATCTATGATCCTATATAATATATGTAAATCATGCTTCAAATGTAAAGTACAAATAAATTATAGCTATTATGATGTCCCAATTACATAATTAAATATTAAGGTAAACTTGATAATGCTTTTTGGGACTCAATTCTTCATTTTGAAAATGAAAGGACAGGACTATGTATTCCTTGGGATATCATTCATCCTTTCTTTTACGTCCAGTATTTTAGGATTATTCATTGAGACTATTATTTTCTTAAACTAATGGATTAGCATGCTTACAATTAATCTTTTTTTACACTATAAAAACCAATAACTAAAATCCCTTTAAATTTAATGACCATGATCATGACTATTTTATAGTCATTTGATGAACCAAACTTGGGACCTTTTCCTTCCCCTTCTCTGGAAGTTCCCAGAACAATTTCAATGGCAAAACTAAAGTTTATTGGAGATAGATTTATTTAGTCTAGCTAGCATTAAGTTTCTCAATTGATGATTTGGTCACATATAAAAACTGAATTTCATTAGCCTTTATTTTCTGCTGCTGGAAATTTCTGCCCATACTTATCCACTCCTTTGAGTCATAAATGGTTTCTGTATCAGCAATATAAAGCTGAGCTTTTGAAATGTTTTTTTTTTTTTTCTGATATGCACGGTAATAGTTTTCTCTATCAAAATCCTGATATCTTCTGCAGTAAGTGCCTTCTGCTAAATTACCATATGGACTGCAAGCTCCTTGGAGACAAGGGATGTCTTTTGTCTCTTTCTATTTTCCCAATGCTTAGTATAGTGCCTGACACATAGTATGTGCATAATTAATGATTACTGCCTTCCTAATTGATTGATTATTCTCTGGTATGAATGTTTTTCAATTAGTATTACATACTGTCTTAGAGAGCAGTTGTACTTTCAAGTATGTTTTTTTCTCTCTGCCTAACACATAGGAGACCCCTAATAAGTGTTTGATGAATGACTGATTGATATACTATCTATACTATAACTGCTATACTTATTTAATCCTTTGAAGCTAACTATTGAGTTTCAAAATTATTCAAGTTAGCAGTTTATAAATTTGGAGGAAAATATTGAAGTTAAGTGATAATGTCACAGATCTATGAACAGAACACTGACTCTGGAGTCAAAAATTGAAAGTAAATCTGGCATCAGACATGTATTGCCTATTTGATTTTAGATGAGAAAAGATATCTTAGCTTCCCTTATTTGTTTTTCTTTTAAAATTTGATAATATTTCATTCCTCCCTCCAATTATATGGAAAAATAATTTTAACAGCTTTTTAATTTTTTTCTCTCAAATTCTCTCCCTTTCTCCCTTTTCCCCTCACTAAGATGGTAAGAAACCTGATATAGATTTTACATGTGAAATAATTTCATATATTTTCCCATATTAGTCCCTTTGTGGACAGAAATTCAAACAGAAAAAAGGTAATTAAAAAGGTAAAAAAAGTGGACTTTGATCTGGATTCAGATTCCATCAGTTCTCTCTCTAGAAGTATATGCCATTTCTCATCTTATTTTGGATCATTGTATTTCTGAGAATAACTAAGTTATACTGTTACTGTGTACAATGTTCTCCTGGTTCTGCTTACTTTATACTTCATCAGTTCTTGTAAGTCTCGCCAGGTTTTTCTGATAGTACAATACCATTACAGTAAAATCACATACTACGGCATAGCCATTCTCCAATTGATTGCTTATTCCCTCACTTTCCAGTTCTTTGCCAACAGAAAAAGTAATGTTTTAAATTATTTTTGTACATATATATCCTTTTCCTTTATTTTTTTTATCTTTGGGATACAAACCTAATAATGCCATTGCTGGGTAAAAGGCTATGTACTGTTTTATAGCCTTTGGGGCAAACATCCAAATTGATCTCCAAAATGGATTAGTGCCTCAATTTTCCCACATCCCCTCTAAGTTTTGTCTTTTTCCTTTTGTTCTAATGGCTAATCTCATAGGTGTGAGATGGTAACTGAGTTTTTTTTTATTTTACATTTCTCTAATTAATAGCGATTTAGAGCATTTTCACATGACTATAGATTCCTTTAATTACTTTGAGAATTGACTAGTGATTATATCCTTTAACCATTCATCAACTGAGGAATGACTTGTATTTGTATATATTTGACTGATTTTTCAATGTATTTGAGAAATAAGGCCTTTATCAGAGACTTGTTAAATTTATTTTCACCATTATGAGTACTATTACCCTCCATCCTATTCCCCACTATGTATCCTACTCTCTCCTTTCATTTTGTCCATCCTCACAGGTATTTTTCCTTCTGCTTCTGCCCACTGCCTCTCCAAACTTGCCTTCCCTTCTATAAACCCCCTTTCTCTTATTCCCTTCCCCTCCTACTTTCCTGTAGGGTAAGGTGGTTTTCTTTCTTTCTTTTTCAAATTCTTACCTCTGTCTTAGAATTAATAAAAAGTATCAATTCCAACGAAGAAAAATGGTAAGAGCTATGCAATAGAGATTAAGTAACTTGACCAAGGACACACAACCAGGAAGGGTCAGGTTAGATTTGAATTCAGGACCCCATGTCTTTGGCACTGGTTCTCTATCCACTGAACCACTTAGCTGCCACTAGTAAAATAGATTTCTATACCCAATTGAGTGTGTATGTTTTTCTTTCTTAGAGCCCAATTCTAATAAGAGTAGTATTCAAATATTTCCCTCCACATTTTCTCCATCTTCCCTTCCAGTGTAAAAGTTCTTTCATGCCTCTTTTATGTGAGATAATTTGCCCTCATTTTATTTCTCATTTCCCCCGTTTTCACAATACATTCCTCTTTCTCATCTCTTAATTGTATTTTTTAGATATCATCCCATCATATTCAACTCACATTCTTGGCACCTATCTATATATAATACTTCTATTTCTTTTCCCATTTTTCTTCTATCTCTCTAAATTGATTTTTAAAATCTCCAGTAATTCCTTTTAAGCTTGAGACCAATTCCTTTTGTGTGTACAAGTGTGGCTTTAGGTGCAGTAGTATTGATTTTGTTGTCTTCTTCTGAGTTTGTGTTTTATTCTTCTCCATCTCCAAAATACCTTTCTATGCTGTTTCCTTTGTTGTGGTTTGCTCATTTTCCAGCCTTTTTCTTGTCTTTTAACTTTAAAAACTGTTACAAATGGTGTCCCTTACAGTCATAAATGGGGCACTGTTTGAAGTTTCAAGTTCTTTGGTCAGTTACCTTCAAAGTTAGCTCTGGGGAACTATAATTTTTCCATTCTTCCAATGTGACATGATCTAAGGAGAGGTGCATTTAATATTATTTTGACCTATGTTCTGATCTGTGACCAATCATAAGCACTTTTCCAACTTTGAGCTTTGACCAGAGTCCCTTGAAACCCTGTGACTGCAAGCACTTGTGGGTACTAGTTCACTTCCTCACACTGGGATGCTCCTCAGACTGTGACTTGGATCTGTGTATGGGCAATGAATCACAGTCCTGCACTCACAGCAAGCAAAGGAGTCCCTGTAATCTCCTTCACCAGTTGTCCAATCCTCTTACAACCTGTGGCTGAGAGCTTCAGAGGTCCTTCCTGCTGATTCAGTAGTCATAGGATCTATGCTGGCTTTCCAAAGTGTGACCTGCCACAGGGTGCTCATCAGTACTCTACTTCCACCTCAGTGTGACCAACCAACACCTCTTACTAACTTTCTAAGTTATCCTGTCCTAAAAATTTCTTTTATCCTATTCTTTTATGGGTTGTGAGACATTATATGAAAGTTGTTTGGAGGGTAATTTGGTAGAGATCATGACGGTGGATTTCTGTATCTTTTCTGTCATCTTGACTCAGCCCCTCACTTCCCTTATTTGTTAAATGAGTTTACATACATAGATAGTCTTTGAGGTTATTACAAGTCCAGATTTATGATACAATAACTATAATATTAGACTTTGGTTAGGTAATGAGTTGTTATTGTTGTTTTAATTATATTGATGTCTTTTGTTTTCATAACAGGAATTTCTACTTATGTCCTCTTTCTATTTGAATACTGTGTTATAATAATGAAAAATAATGAAGGGAAACCTTCTGACCTAGAAATCACATCAGACTGTTTATGAAAAACCTCTGGTTCCCCACATTTATATAAATAGGACTTACTTGGAGACAGAACCAAGATGGCAGAATAAAGGTATTGACTCACTTGATTTCTCCCAAATTCCCCTCCAAATAACTTTAAAGTAATGCCTCAAATAAAATTCTGCAATAGCATAAACAATTAAAGGTCTGAATAAATCAATTTTACATCATAAGACTGATTAGGAGATTTGTGGGAAAGGTGTATATCAACTTTAGTGGAGGTATGGAGTATTGTACAGTATAGGCCATACCTCTTTAGAATTAGTTTCAGGAGATCTCAGCCCACATACAGTAAGGGTAATATAAAACTGCTCAGAAAAGGATTACAGTGAACTCTTTTCTGGTAATGGGTGCAGGATTCTGTTGCGTTATCTATACACAATTCTAGTTCAGAGTCAGGCCAAAAAAAAAAAGAAAAAGAAAGAAACCTATTTTGCCCAACTATATGCAAAGAAATCTAATGATCCAAGCAAAAAGGTTACACACACACACACACACACACACACACACACACACACACACACATGCACACAAACACACATAGATATATGTACCACATTCACAGAATAGGAAAGAGAATACTTAAATAGCCCCATCTCAGAAAAATAAATTGAACATGCAATCAATGAATTGCCTAAATAATACAAAGGACCAAATGGATTTGTAATTGAATTCTACCAAATGTTTTAAGAACAATTAACTCTAGTATAACATAAACTATTTGGAAAAATAGTTAAAGAAAGAATCTTGCCAAATTCCTTTTATAACATAAATATGATGTTGATACCTAAACCAGAAAGAGCAAAACAAAGAAAGAAAATTATAGACTAACTTCCGTAACTAATATTGCTGCATTTTTGAAAAAATGTAGCAAAGACATTATAGAAACAGATTTAAAAGATCATATACTATAATCAGGTGAGAATTATACCAGGAATTCAGGGCTAGTTTACTGTTTGGAAAACTTTCAACATAATTGAATAAAAAAATAACAAAAAAAACAAAAATCATATAATTATCTCTATAGATACAGAAAAGCTTTTGGGAAAACACAACACACATGCCTATTAAAACATAAGAGAGAGTGGGGATAATGAATGGAGATTTTCTTACACTAATAAAAATTATCTATCTAAAACCATCAATATATATTGTCACTCTTATTTAATATTGTATTAGAAATGCTAGTTATACCATTAAGACAATAAAACAGACATTTAAGGAATTAGATTGGTATGACACTGAATAAGTAAATTAATCTAGATAGGATTATCATTTTATTATATTATTTTATTATATGTTATTATATTAGCTCAGCCTACCCTTGAGCAGTTTTCTAATTGTTTAGATCTAACTTTATTTGTGTGGAAAATGTTTTCTAATTGTGTTCATTTAATTCCTGTATATTTCTTGGCAAACAGATTCTCAACTATTTTATATCACTTAGAGCTGTTTGGTGAATCTATGGCATGTGTGCTACAGAGTGCCAGAGGGGGCTTTTCCCTTCCCCCTCTCCACACAAGTCAGAGGACATTTCTCTTATGATGGTCCCCTTTGCCCAGCAGCCCAAAAGGAGCACTTCCTTCATCTCCTGTCTGGGGTAAGGCGGGGTGCTCACATGTTGGGTGAGGATTGTGGTTTGAATACTTGGTTTTTATGGTCTGGAAAATGTTCACTATCAGTAGTTTAGAGTGATTTTAAATGACATTTCTTTTTCTTTTTTTTTAGGTCTTTATTTTTTAAATAAATTTTCATGTAAGTTTTCCAAAGTTATGTGATTCATGTTGTCACTCTCCCCTCTTGTCTGCCCTTTCCTGGAGTTGACAAGCAATTCAATCTGGGTTATATGCATACACTATCACAGAAAATATATTCCCATATTATTCATTTTCACAAATAAATGATCTTATAAAACCAAAATCTCAAATCATATACCAAAATATACAAGGGATTTTAAATCGAATTTCTCTTTCTAACTCTTGCTGTTGTACTTGGTTGGAAATATATAGAAATGCTGATGATTTATGTTGTTTTGTTTGTATCCTGCAACTTTGTTAAAGTTATTAATTATTTCAATGTTTTTTAGTTAGTGCTCTAAATATACTATCATAATATCTGTATAGAGTGATAGTTTGATTTCTCCATTGCCTACTTTAATTCTGTTACTTTGTTTTTCTTCTATTTTTACTAAAGTTAATATTTCTAGAATGATAAGTAATAGTGGTGATGATGGGCATCCTTCTTTCACTCCTAATCTAATGGGGAATGTGATTTATTCCCATTGAAGTTGATAATTATTGATGGTTTTACAGATGTTACATATTATTGTAAGGAAAGGACAATTTAATCCTATGCTTTTTATTGTTTTTAGTAGGAATTGATGTTATTTTGTCCAAGGCTCTTTCTGCATCTATTGAGAAAATCATGTGATTTCTGTCAGCTTAGTTACTGATTTGGTCAATTAGGCTTATAGTTTTCCTAATATTAAACCAACCTTGAATTTATAAATTCCCCTGGTCATAGTGAATTATCTTTGTGATATATTCTAATACTCTCTTTGCTAGCATTTAATTTAAATTTTTGCATCAATATTCATTAAGAAATTGTTCATAATTTTCTTCATGTTTTTGATCTTCCTTGATTAGGTATCAGCACCATATTTGTATCATAAAAAGAATGTGTTAGATCTGCTTTGATTATTTTGCCACATTATTGGTATAGTATTGGGATTAGTTGTTCTTTAATTGTTCGGAATTTACTTCTGAATACATCTGGCCTTGAGGTTCTCCCCCACCCCCTGCTTAGGAAATACATTGATGGCTTGTTCAATTTCTTTTTCGAAGATGAAATTATTTTAGTATTCTATTCTTTTTTGTTAATCTAGGCAATTTATATTTTTGAAAATATTTATTCATTTCACCTAGATTGTCAGATTTGTTGCCTGATAATTAGGCAAATCGTTCCTAATCATTACTTTAATTTCCTTTTCACTGAAGGCGAATTCATTATTTTCATTTTTGGTACTAGTAATTTTATTCTCATCTGTCTTTTATTTAAATCAAATTAATAAATGATCTCTCTATTTAGTTTGTTTTTTCCTATAACTAGTTCCAAGGCTTATTTATTAATTCAATGGTTCTTTTGCTTTAATTTTTTTTAATTTCTTCTTTGATTTTTGGGATTTCCAATTTAGTCTTTAATTGCAGATTTTTAATTTTTTCTTTTATCACTTTTTTTAGTTGTATGACCAATTCACTGATCTGCCTTTTCTCTATTTTATTTATATAAGCATTCAGGGATATAAATCCCCACCCTCAGCCCCATATACCATAAATTTTGTGATATGTCATCTCCTCATTGGCATACTCTTTAATGAAATCAGTGGTTATTTTTATGATTTGTTCTTTGGCCCATCCATTTTGAAAAATTAGGTTATTTAGTTTACAATTAAATTTTAATTTACATTTCCATGAATCCTTGTTGATTCTAGTTTGAATTACATTATGATCTGAAAAAAGTTGCAATAATTATTTCTGCTTTTCTGCATTTGCTTGTGAAGTTCTTATGCCATAGAACATGGTAAAATTTTATGCATGTACCATATGCTACTGAAAAAAAATTATTCCTTTTTATCCCCATTCAAAAATTCTCCAGATATCTATTAAATTTAGCTTTTCTAAAATTTCGTTCTCTTCCTTTACTTCTTTCTTATTTATTTTTTTTCCTTTAGATTTATCCAGCTCTGATAGGACAATGATGGCAAAACTTTTAGAGACCAAATATCAAAACTGCTATCCTCACGTAGCTACCCATATTACCCCAGAGATAGGAGGGAGAAAACTCCTCCTTTTGGTTGCTGGACAGAGGGGCAGGTCATGTGAGAAATGTCCTCAGGCACGTGTGGAGAGAGGGAAGGGAGCAGCCCCTCTAGCATGCTCCAGCATGTGTGCCATAGGTTCACCAACGAACCTCTCCACTAGTGTAGTTTTAATGTCTATTTCCTGCTTAAGCTCCTTTACTTTTTCCTTTAAAAATCTGAATGCTATACCTTTTGCTGCACATATAATAAATATTTATATTTCTCCATTGTCTATACTACCTTTTATCAAAATGGAATTACTTTCCTTAATAACTGTTTTCATCAGTTCTATTTTTGCTTTAGCTTTGTCTGAGATTGTAATTTCTACTCCTGCTTTTATTTTTCAGTTAAAGTCCAATAGTCCAATAGATTCTACTCTATCCTCCTACCTTTAGTTTGTGTGTGTCTACCAGCATCAAATGTGTTTCTTGTAAACAGCATAGTGTAAGATTATGAGTTTTTAATCTTTTATGCTCTCCACTTCCTTTTCATGGCTGAGTTCATCTCATTTAAATTCATTTATGATTACCATCTGTGTAATCCCCTCCATCTTGTTTTCCCCTTTTAATCCTTGCCTTTCTCTTTTCATTCTTTTCCTACACACCAGTGTTTTGCTTTTAATCATTCCACCACTTCCCCTACAATTACTCCCCTTCCTATCACCACCCTTGTTATTCCTTTCCTATTTCCCCATAGGATTTTTTAATTTCCTCTCCTCTATATTACTTATTCCACTCTCCACCACCTCCTTTCTTATTCTCCTTCTCTTTCCCTATAGCAGGGGTTGGCAACCTTTTTGGCTGTACAGAGAGCCATAAACGCCACATTTTTTAAAATGTAATTTTGTGAGAGCCGTACAGTACTCACAGTGCATGCTCCTGTAACAGCACCTGAAAAAAAAAAATTGACTTTATGGCTCCTGCAGAAAGAGCCATATCTGGCCCTCAGAAGAGCCAGATATGGCGCGAGAGCCATACGTTCTGACCCCTGCCCTATAGGGTAAGATAGAATCCTAGTTTACAATAAATCTGTCTGCTATTCCCTCTCTGAGCCAACTCCAATGAGAATAAGGTTTAAGTATTGCCCATCCCCACCTTCATCTTCCCCTCCACTATAATACATTTTTTTTCTTGCTTGCCTCTTTATGTATATTATTTACCCCCTTTTACCTCTCTTCCCTTTTCTCTCAGAGCAATCCTCTTTTTCACCCCAGTTTTTTTTGTATATTATCCTAAACAGCTTGCTTCCATATCCTTTGTATATGGATATTTCTTCTAATACTATAATAATAATACAAATTGAAAGAGTTAGAAATATTGTCATTCCATATAAGAATATAAACAATTTGACTTTATGGATGCCCTTAATTTTTTTCTCTTTCTTATTTACTTTTTTATATTTTCCTTGAATTTAGTATTTGGACTTCAAATTTTGTATTTATGTCTTTCTTCAGGAATGCTTGGAAACCTTCTATTTTATTAACTAATCATATTTTCCTCTGAAAGAATATAGACAGTTTTGATAGTTAGGTGATTCTTGGTTGTAACCCCTATTTCCTTGCTTTCAAGAATATCATATTCTAAGCCTTCCAGTTCTTCAGTGTAGAAGCTACCAGATCATATGTAATTCTTACTGAGGCCCCATGATATTTTAATTGTATCTTTCTACCTCCATATATATTTTCTCCTTGGCCTAAGTGCTCTTGAACTTGGCTGTAACATCCCTGAGAGTTGTCATTTGGGGATATATTACTGGAGATGATCTGTGGGTCCTTTTGTAAGGAATTAAATTTAGGGATTTGACTGAATATATGAGAATCTAAAATAATGTGGTAGTTGCCAATTTAAAATATTATAGTTCAAGTCAAAATGACTTTTTAACAGCTTTTATTTACAAAGAGGTGGAAAGAGTGAAAGTAGAAAAATACAAAAAGAGGGTAGAGAAGATGTCTAGGCTATGACACAAAATATTGCTCCGGTGCTCAGCTCAGCCTGACAAGGCTTGTTAACCCTCTACCAGAGGACCCAGTGTTCCACTCATATGACCTCCTCCAAGAAGGGAAGGTCTCTCCAGAACTAATATTCCATAAGCCAGGAAAGGAAGGCCAGCTACTCATTCACCCCAGAGCCAGTCCAAGAGCCAAGGTCCTAAGTTGAAGCAGAAGTCCAAGTACAAAATCACCTCCAAGAGGTAGGTCACCAGCCAAAGCTCCAAGTTCAAGATTCAAGCTGAAGACCCCCTTGGACAGGAAGTTCAGGACTTTTATAGTCTTTTTTCCACATCTCTTCTTGTCCTTTCCTCCACTTCATGGGAACTAATTGCAGTCTTTAAATTTGCTTAGCACTGCCCAGGGGTGGTCAGATGCTTCTGCAGTTGACACCCACTTTTAGCAAGTGGCTTGAAGACCTCCCTTACTTAGTGTTAACTAGGGGTGTTTTCAGTTTTTGTTGATTAATTTAAAAACAGGGAAGGGGAGAGTTCATCCTATCTACACACATTCCATTTCTATTTAACATTCTGGTTCAAGAATATCAGGGTAGTTTTTTGGATAATTTCTTGTAATGTTATGCTAGGGCTTTATTTTTTATTATGACTTTCAGGTTGTCCAGTAAATCTTAGACTGCCTCTCCTACATATACTTTTGAGGTCAGTTGTTTTTTCAGTGAACTATTTCATATTTTCTTCTACTGCTTTTTCATTCTTTTGATTTTGTTTTATTGTTTCTTGATGTCTCATGAAGGCATTAGCTTCTATTTGCCCATTTTAATTTTTAAAAGCTGATTTTCTTTCATGACCTTTTAATGCTCCATTTCCATTCTATTCTACACGATCCATTCTACTTTTCATGGAATTCTTTTCTTCATTGGATTTTTTTGCCTCTTTTTCCACTTGACTAATTTTGCTTTTTAAGCTATTATTTTCTCTTTTTATTACTTTTATTTTTTTCCATTTTTCTTCCACCTAACTCATTTGATTTTTCAATTCCTTTTTGAGTTCTTCCAGCTCTTGAGACCAATTCCCATTTTTCTTTGAAGTTTTGCATGTGGTTGCTTTGATCTCGCTGTTCCCTACTGAATCTGTGCCTTGCTCCTCTTTGTCTCCATAAATATTTTCTGAGCTTAGGTATTCATTTACTCTTTTTCCCAGCCTTTTTTTACCTGTGGACTGGGAATGTACATTAAGAATAAATGTGTTCAAACCCCTTCAATTCAATCAATTACAACCCAAACTTCATTCTGGATCTTCTGATGCAGTGGAAGTTACTTTATGGCACTTTCTCGGAATAGTTCATTTTTTTTTAAACTCTTACCTTCCATCTTAGGATCACTACTATATATTGGTTCCAAGGCAGAAGAGTGCTAAGGGCTAGGAAACTGGTGTCAAGTGACTTGCCCAGGGTCACACATCTGGAAAGTGTCTGAGGCCAGATTTGAATATAGGATCTCCCACCTCTGGGCCTGGCTCTCAATCCACTGATCTACCCAGCTACACCCAGTTAATTTTTTTGATTCAAGGAGTTAGCAAGCTTCTTTTCCTGAAATGTTTTTAAAATTTTTTTAATCTTGCATTTTATGAAAAGTATACAATGCTATCTAGTGGATTTGAGACTTACATTGGCTCAAAGATGTTACTTAGAGTTTGTTCTCAAAAATGTTCTCTAGAATTTGTTCTCTGTACTTTTCTTTCCCAAAGCTCCATATTATTATCAAAAATTGCTTTTCCTTTGATCAGAGAAAATCTAGTTCAATTATAGCAAAAGGTAATGAAAAATAGGAGATGAGGGGGTATATGCCAAGCTGAGATATTTACTTACAGGTTTGAAAAATAGAAAATAAAATAAAAATATCATATTTTAATAACTAGTATCTATCCTTTCCTGGAAATTTTCAAAAAATATTTCTGATCTCCAAATTGTCCTAGAGCATCCTTCATGATTAGGAACCCAAGGACAGATTTGCATTTGTTCTATTTATTACCCATTGCATCACTCAGTTGTGTTTGACAATTAGTGCAGCTACATTTGGAGTTTGTATATGACCTTTAGGCTTTCCCTCTATTTACTTGCAGCTTTGATGTGAATCTGAAATGAGCATTTGGAGAAATGGGTGACCCATGGGGAAGATGGAGATATCGTGTGAATAACAGAGTTGGAGGGTCACATCATTTGCAAACCCTAAAAGACTGAAGAGGGGTCACCTGGCAAGCCTGACTAACCTTGAAAATAGCAAGTTGGGAAGCAACCTGAGAAAGACAATGAATCCCTTACAGCAGAGCATCTTAAATAAGTGAAACAGACAACAATACCCTTTTCCTCCTTAATTATTTTTTTAGAAATAATTTTATTTTGAGTTGTTGTTACAAAACAAAGCACACTGGAATTTCCAATTACAGTAGTAGGATGCTGAAGATCTTATATTATACAAATGGCTGAAAGTACTTTGAGAACGAAGGGAATTTGCTTGGTTTCCCTTTTGTGTGTGTGATTAGGTGTGTGTTTCTATCATTAAGGTGAGGAAGTATAAGGGTCAGAGAAAGCTATAAAGCAAATTGTAGTACTCTAAGTAGCCATGCTATGCCTGAGACAGCCATGAATAATGTGACTCTAAACTTCCAGAAATTGGGTAGGAGGATAAGGAAGTGTTTCTCAGTTAACTTACACTATCTTGATATCCTGAGCTGTAGGATTTGGAGGCTTAGCTAACTCCAGTATAAGAGTTAATGCAAGAATTTTGATAGAGAGTTTAAATTATGGCACGCAATACACATTAGACAAAACATTATTAATCTCGTCTGGTTGTAGACTCACGTGGTGCAGTGGATAGAGCTTTAGGCCTGATGTCAGGAATATATGAATTAAAATTTAGCCTCAGGATACTTTCTAGCTGTGTGACCCTGGGCAAGTCGCTTTACCTCCAAATATTGCAGTTTCTTCATTCATAAAGTGAGGAAAATAATAGCACTCACCTACTCATGGATGTTATGATAATATATTGGAAATTTGTTGCACAGTGCCTGGTATATAGTAAGTATTATATAAATATTAAATATTGTTATCATATATAATACATCAGCAAGAAAATGACCACGACTACATAGAGCTTATTGTATGCTATCCAAACTTAGATATCTATAACGTAATAATATTACATAAATGAACTTTTCCCACAGTTAAATCTGCAATTTAATAAGAATGGGACAAAATAAAAATCCTACCAATACAGATCAGCAACTCCTCTGTAACTTAAAGATATTACAGATTTAGAATATTTCATCTGAAACAATGAGAGGTTAAATGTCTCACTTATTTATAAGCAATGAAAGGGTATTTATTAAGTTCTCTACTATGTACCAGTCACTGCCCTAGATGGTGGGAATACAGAAATAAAAATATAACAGCCACTTCCCTTAAGGAGCTTACATACAATAGAAGGAGAGAATATGCACACAAATTAGCATGTGCAAAATAAAAGCAAGTCAAGTTTTAAGGAATGTGTATGAGTCAGAGGCAAGATTTGAACCAAGTTCTCCCTGACTAAAGACAACTTTTCCCCGTGCCACACTTCATATGAAGTACATAAAAGGGGTATAAAACAGAGTACAGTATGAAGATGATAAGCAGCGTCCTGAAGAAAATAATACTACAGTAGGATTTAAGAGTTGAGCTTTAATAGATGATTAAAAACTCAGTAAATAAGAGGTGAGGTGGGGTGGGAAGGAGGGCATAGAAGATAGCAAGACATTCCAGAGAAATGGCACAGTGTGATCAAAAGCTCAGGAGAATATTGGTCATATTCAAGTAATAAACAGTAGTCAAGTTGGCTAGTGTAGAGTATTTGTAGGGGAATTGTGTGAAATGAGGCTGGAAAGGTGCAATGATACTATGTTGCCTTGAGTATCAAGCAGAGTAATAAATATTTTACTGGCTAATCTACCGGGAGCCACAGAAGTATTTTGAGTAGAAGAGTGACATGACTAGATCTATGCATAAGGCAGCATATTCTGACAGCAATATTAAAAAGGTATATTAAGCCAAAATCAGAATGTGAATGAACTACAGAAGCTGAACCTTCTAAATTCAAATTGTTTTTTTCTCTTGGAAGAGTTATTTAATTTCCTTCTGCAGCGAGTCAACAAGGAATTGTGCCAGGCAATTTTATACAACCAACTGCTTTGTCCACCCCAAAAGGATTCTGGATCCTGCACAACCCTTATTTCAGATACACTCTTTGTAAATTGTTTGTTTGTGTGTGTGTGTGTGTGTGTGTGTATGTGTGTGTGTGTGTGTGTGTGTGTGTGTGTGTGTGTGTGTGTGTGTTTTGTGCATTAGGCAAGGGAGCACTGAAAATAATTGTCCTTCAGTTTGCAATCTCAACTTGCACAACCTTAGGCACATTTGGTTTGAGCCAAAAATAAAATGGCCAATTAATTATTCATAAACAAGGTAGTTAATATTCAGCTAAATAAATCTAAGAAGAGCACTTAAGAAAGTGAATTCCCTTTGTTAGATGGCTTGCCCCATCTGCATCTTCTCATATTTAGGGCTGCCCTTTTTGAGTCTGAAACTTGGGAGGAAAACAAAAGCATTTTTAGGTAGGAGATAAGATGGTGGGGTTGTACTTCAAAGATGTTCTATTTCTTCATTTTTCATCTTATTGTTTTTTATCTCTTCCTTTTGTAATATTTACGTAACTCTAAATTAATGAGCAACCATGCAAAACCCATTGTTTTTCCTTTTACCCATAGAGGCAAAAAGAGTGTTTTGAACTTCAAAAACATACATATACTACTTTCTGAATTTTTCTAATGGATTTTTCCTTCCCTTTTTTCATTTTTTTTTCCTTAAAGGAGTGGATATCTCATTATTTTGCATTTTTGGCTAGGACTTTATGAAAGAAAGCAGTTGCATATTATAGGTTTCATCTGTTCACGGCTCAGCTTTTCCTTGGTAATTTCTTATTCTGGTTTCCTTTATTATGAATTCTGGATGCTGTATCTAGTAATCGTTCTTTATGACGGCCCCAATATGGGCTGCATTATTTGTGAATTAGAGAGCAATTTATTTAGAATCTCAGAAAATTACTTTTCCCCTGGATGCGGTTTTGCAGTCTATCCATTTTCTTTTATCTACTATTGCTTCCTCTGTGTCATTAGATCCTTAAAAAGATATTTCATTCAGATTTGAACTAGTGCTACATTAAAAACACACATACACACATACAGACGCACATATACAAACTACACACATACAGTAAAAAAGTACCCTGCTTTGATTTTGGCCAGAAGTGAAATAAAACCAATAGGAATATCCCCTAAAGCATTTCACATGCATAGGAAGGAGAAAACGTTCAGCATTTTCTTCAATCAATAATGTTCCACAGCCATGGGAGTTTCAACCAAGGCCCAAACACAAGAATTGAATGACAGCCTCCAATGAGTATTGACCATGCCAAGGACCAGTGAATTGCAGACTCATTAGCATGACTGTGATAAACTGTGCTTTGTTCCTGCTCATTTCAGTAAGTATTGCAAAGGGACCAAGAGCTTAGAAATTGCAAGTATCCAAAGGCCCAGAAGTCATTGGTCTCTATGCAAGATGACTCAGCAGTAGAAATTGTATTCCCATGATAAGAAATAGAAAGTTCTTTAAAGACACAAGTGTCTTCAATCCCATTTATGCCAAGTCTCCTAGAAATAAGTATATTGTAGCTTCTAAAGACAAAATAAAAGGGCATGATGAAAAGTATTAGTCACTCTCCTCCACTAACAAAATCATATTTTTGTGTTTAGAATATAGTTGTTCAAGAAAAGATTGGATATCAAAGCTATCCAACCTAAATAGCATAAGAAAGTGAGAAAAGCCACATGATTTTAAATAAAATGTCCTGATTCTGAATATGTGGTCTGCTACTTCCTACCTACTATGTGACATTTCTTAAATCATTTTACCTCATAGGGTCTCATTTATATTTCTAAAATTAAAATTATAAAATTAAAGGATAGAACAAGATGATGTTTATGTTTCCTCCTAGTTCTAAATTCTATTATTTAATCCAAAATTTACTGATTCTCAGACACTTAAGTGGCAATTTTAATTTCATTTTACTAAGAAAAAAACATAAAACCCCAGAGAGTTTTTACATGATTTTACTAGAAGAGTATGTTTTTTCTTATCATATACTTAGGAAGAAAACAAAAGCAAACGAATTCAGCATTCAATCCAATTCTGTTCAATAAGCATTTACTTGGTGACTATTATGTGTGTGCAATGATCCTCTACTAGGCATTAAAGAGTACATAGAGATGGAAAAAATTCTGCCTTTAAAGGGTATATAATTTAGTTTTTAAATATAATCATGAAGGTAGAAGTCAAAATAAGTATACAAAAGAGAAATACCTACAATCTTAAATAGCCAAAATGAAAAAAAAATAGGACATTTAGCCTCTCATATTCCTACTGTCTCATAATTGTAGGGATAGAAGGCATTAGAACTCAGCTCCAATGCCATTATCTGTAGGAAGTGCTTTTCACTTCCTCATTCTGTATTGCCTCCCCCAAAACTTTTATTGTACTTACATTGAACTATTTTACATAGGCTTATTTACATACTGATTGTCCTCTCATTCCCAGTAGTATTGTTATCAGGGATTGCTTCATTTTTTCATTTTATCCTTTTTTACATAGCATAATGCATGGCAAATAATAGGCAATTAATAACTGCTTATTGCTTAATTGACTTTGAGAAATTCTCTCATACTCTTGGCTCCCAGAGGAACCTTCATTTCAAATGATCAAATGTTTTCTTAACCTCCTTCTTGATAAAAATGACACATCCTAATATATATCAATAATTTAAGTATTCATGCTTAAATCTACAGAGTTATGTTCCCTCCAGCAATACACATCATAACTTTTCTGTTGGGAGAAGGTAGTCGTTGCGAGATGTTGTCACCCAAAATAAAACAAATCAATAAGAAAAATTATTATAGATCTGGGTCTAACCAATGATGACCTTCTCTTCAGGCAACAGATGTATACAGTCTATCACCAGATTCATAATCAAATATTTTATATCTCAAAAGGACCTGCAAGAGATTAGGTTCTTAAGCACATGCAATGAGACATGAGAACAGAACATTAGCAGAGGATTGTACCATAATAATAAATCTCATTTTTATGGAACTTTCATATTTACAAAGCATATTCCTCATGAAAGTTCTGTGATACAGATAATTAAGGTATCATTTCCTAATTTCACTGAAGGAATATGAGTCTCAAGGAGGTTAACTGATTGCCCACAGTTATAGAATAGTAAAAATCAGGGTCAGTGCAAGAATTGCTTCTGGATCCATGCCCACTGCAACAACGTTCTGCCTGCCATCATTGACATTCAAATAACATTTAAGGTTCATGTAGAACTTCTCTCACAAGAACCCAAATTGTCCCCATTTTGCATATGAAAAAAGATCCAGGTCTTTTAAAAAATTTGATCACAGATATACAGCTGGTATATGTTAGCTATAAGATTCAAACCTTGATATTCATGACTACAAGCCTCTTTCTATCTTTGCCTCAGCCCAAGACTTCATTCAGTGGAACTTAGATTTAATTTGTAAGAACAATAAAGGAGTTCCTTTAAGCTTGAGTGATAATTAAGAACTATTTCTAGTTTTACCTCTTGGACAAACATTTTCCTTCACTAGGCAGAGAAGCTAATACTCCATGATAAGAATAATCAACAACTTTGCTATTTCCACCAAATATAACTAATAGCCACTTTGATGTGATGACTGCAACCTTTCCTGGAGTAGGTACGATGTGTATGAAGATATAGGCAAACATTCTATTAAAGTAGGCATATAGATATATCTGCTCTGGCACTTTCATTTACATAGTAAAGAAATATTTTGCTACTACTTAGTCCTCAAAATAACTGCCTCAGAGATGTTTGCTAAAAGAAATGAATAACCTTAGTGTCATTTTGAGTATGATGTGCAATAATTTTAAACATTATCTACTAAATCTCTTTCTGATTGACAAACCATAATCAGCCCTCAAAATAAATAAGGGTAAATTTAGAACAATAAAAGAGTGAAGCAAAGCTCTCATTTCCCATAGCCAGTGGGGAATAAAATCCCTCTCATATATGAATTAGAAAAGCAGCAGGGCCATTTAATCTAATATTTTTAGCTCATGGAAATTTAGGTTTAGCTTAGGAAACTTTCTACTTAAAGATACCTTTCTCCTCCATTCCTCAGTCACATTCACTGATCCCATTTCCATTAGCGGGGATTAATAAATAGATAAATGTGGCTCAGAAATCAGTACACAATGTGCTAAGATCTTTAAAATGTTTTTATACAGTGCCCTGTCACAGAAATTGGAGTAGGAGAAGGAATGTAATGATGCCACGTGCTATCAGATGTAGCACAATAAAAGAAAACACAGCTGACATTAGTGAGCACAGATCAGTAAATGGGAGATAGAAAGTTCTCTTCATCTAAAAGGGAAAGATGTTTAAAGTGGTTACAGTCGGGGACATTAAGTGACTTGCCTATGAAATTGAGCAAGTGGAGAGAGTTTATCTGAGTTTGGGGTCAGGAACAAAGGTAATGCTGAATGAGCTAACTTTGCAATTGCATTCATTGTACTCACACCCTCCTCGGGATGCTATGATCTCCTTCCTTACCCTTGAAATTCTTGCTGGGAATATCTCTCCTACAAAGCAGTGCTCAGGGATCTGGTAGATGGTGAACTATGAGGGAACTCACAGGTCATCCAGCCCAACCCTCCCTAAGTGTGATGCAAGAAAATGAATCCTGATTCACATTTTATAATGCAGGTCATGGTCCTCTAGTTCAGATGTTCTTAACCTCTTTGTATCATGGATCTCTTTCCTTTGGCAATCTGAGGGAAACCTATGGATCACAACTTGGAATAGTAATTTTATTTTGGGGGGGATAGTATTTTTAAATACTTAAAGTAAAGGAAACTAATTCTATCACATAAAAAATGTACTCATTCTCATTCATGTTGATAGACACCTTGATATCTATTCATGGGACCCTTGGGAAGTGCTTGGATTTCAGTTTCTACAGGAAGTTCCACAAGGACAAAGACTATTGTATATCAAGACTTTGTAGTTCCTCAGCACATTGCTCTATAGACCACAGCAAATTCAGCAGTTGGCATAGTGGATAGAACACAGAGCCTGAAGTTGGTATGACCTTAGTTCAATTAGACTGTAGATATTTTCTCTCTGTGTGACTGTAGGCAAGGCATTTAACTTGTCTGAGCCTCAGTTTCTTCATTTAGCTAAAGGAAATGATAACAGTGTGGTGGTATGGATACAATGTGATAATATTTCTAACTTGAATTTGTAAATGATAAATTCATAAATGATGTAATCTTTGTATTTGCTTCACAAAGCTTAAATCTGCATATACATGCTACTTATTATTATCATCACCATCATTAGTTCAATTTCATAAACCTGAGGGTGAGAAAGGATTTTGTAAATAGGAAATCTATAGAAATCAAATGGGCATCTCATGTTTCTTTCTCAAATATACCAAAAGACTTGATCAAAATTTTGAAATACACATGTGTTTTTGAGTACATGTATATATATGCACATGTGTACATGTGTAAGCAACAATTTTCTATTCAGATATAAAAACTGAAAAGTAAGGACCAGAATTTTGAGACCATCTAGGAAGAACAAACAAAATGACTCCCATTGAGTGCTTTTTCTTTCATTCTTTTTTTTAATGCACAGAAGCTTTTATTTTTTCAATAGGAAAAGTCTATTTGAGCATAAACAGTTTATGAACAGTCTGTAATGGAATGAAGGATGCCCCCAGTATATAGATGGACTTTTTAGCTGCCTCCTCCATACAAGGTAACGAGAGCATTAAAAATACATTTGCCACTGATAGGTTGAATTCATTTTGGCTGGCATAAATAGGACAGATGAGCTATTCAAATGTCTGAAGAGTACCATAGAATGAAATATTGATCATCTTCTCATGGTCCCTGCATAAGGGGCCAATAATTTGTTTTCTCTCAGTACTAGTATTTTGTGGCACTTATAATGAATTATACATTACAGGCTCATATCCTTTGCCCATTTCTATTTACCTATCCAGTATGAAATCTCATTTATCAAAGCTTTAAAAATCCATGAATTTGAAGCTACACCCCTTTTCAAAGAATATAGAATTGATAACTCCTGTATCCTTCAGGAATTGGAGATTAAGGACCTGTTATAACTTGGCTTCTAAGTATGCAAAATAATGTTCATTTTGTCATAATAAATGCCACCAGTATGTGGAGGGATAGGCACACTTCTCTCATTTATCTTTTTAGACTATAAGAATTGTCTCCTCTCTTGAACCCTGGTGATTTCAGTGACAGAATCAGGATAACAGGAGGATTGCAGCCTTCATGGAATAATGAAGACAATTTAGATTCTTTTTACTCTTTTATGAAGTCATTCCAAAAATTCAATTCAACGAATAAGCATTGATTAAGAATCTCCTATGTTTGAAGCATTGTTCTAGGAGTACATGAGAATACAAAAACAAAAAGAAATCACAAAGAATAGTCCATGCCATCCAGGAACTTATATTCCACTTGAATCCAAATTAAAGTTTTAATTGTAAACAGAACCATTTAACCACTTTCTGATTTAAAAAAAATGTAGGCACAAAACCTTAATTGGGAAAGAAGTTTTCCTTGGCTTGAAAGTTCTCTTCCTAATTCTCTGGCTTCTTATTTCACATAATGCAAAATTCTAGAGCATTTTGGAAGAGTTCATGTCTTTATTCACCAATGTGAATGAGATTATTTTATTTGCCCAGAATTCCCTCCCTCTTCACCTCTGCCTTGGGTAATATGTAAAATTATGAGACTGTTTGTATATTAATAACTTTATTAAATCAATAGTAAAGAGAGGAAAATGTAAGAGAGAAGTACTTAACCTTTCTAATCTGCACAAGCCATAATGGGTCTGTAGCTACAACCCAGCAAGAGTCCACTCTGCTTCTCCACGCACATGCCAAAAACCTCATCTTCCTGCCAGTCTCAACTTATAAATTCTTTTCTCCACCGACTAACTCTCACACGTCACATCTCAGGAACCAATCATAGTTTCTTAATTTGCCTGGGCTGCCCAGGGGAGCAGTGCCTGTTGAATTATTGCTTCCTGTCTTGTTAGTTCATTGAATTTACTCAGCAGTATTTGACTTCCAGGTCACTGAAAGATGAAGTATACAAAAAGGGCAACACTGGAGAGAGAGAAAATCACTTCTGATACTTGTAGGACCCTTAGTTCCCTCAATCAAAGTGCTATCTTGTACCTGAAATAGCTATATGATGCAGTGGATAGAGAGCTGGGCTTAGAGTTAGAAAGAACTGAATTTAAGACTAGTCTCATATAATTCCTAGCGTGTAGCTATGGGCAAGTCACTTAACCTCTGTTGGTTGGTATAAAATGATGATGAGATGATAATAATAGTACCTAATTCCCAGGGTGTTGTGAGGATCAAATTATATAATATTTGTAAAATACTTAAGGCATTGCTTAGCATATAATAGGTGCTTAATAAATGTTTGTTCCCTTTCCCCTCAAATTCTTTCCTGATACTTCCAACCTACAGGGCTTTTTACCCTCTCAAAGTTACCATTTTATGTTACTAATTTATATGCCCTTATAAATTATAAGGTCAAGGCTAAAGAAGACTTGTGACTTCATTAGCAAAGGAAACTCAGAGGTGAAGGTTAGCATATTATTATTTTAGAGAAATTCCTAGAACCTGAAGAATTTTAGAAATTCTTTCCCCCATGAAATGAAGCCATATGTTCAAGCCAGACTTGAGCTGGAGGTCTTTCTGGCTCTTAAACTCACTCTCTATCCCTTACACTAAGCTGCCTCTAAGGTCAAGGGTCATTTTTATTTTTGTATCTTCATCACTTAGCATGCCTGAAATGTAGTAGTTGCTTAATAAGTATTCATTGACTTATTGATTGACATGCTTCTATCCTTAACTTGAGGCATTTTCATTAATTTGCTTGGCCTGGCTTCAAAATTGCATACCTGTGGTAATATCAATAATAACAATAATGATAGATAATTCATGTTATGAAGAGCTATAAGATTTTTAAAGTATTTTACACACATTAGTTTATTTGAAACTTCATTTACATTGGATTCAATTAAATCACTTATGTATACAGAATTATGAATTGGTTTCTAGACTTATTGAGAGAACAGTTTAGGCATTACGATTACCTTTAGAATCCTCTGATAGATGTTCTGGGTAAACACCAAAGAAGAGAACATGAACTGTTTCAGTTATTGTGAGCCTTTCTTGTAGAGATATTTAGGAAAACTAAAATTCCGCTTTTATCTTCAATCCAAATGAAGGGATTTAAAAAATGTAAAGCAGAATAGCCTTTCATTCTTCATTTTTAAGCTCTGCCACTTTTGGTTGTGGCAAAAAGCTCATCTCCCAGGAACCTTAATTTGGACATATCTTGTCATAGTCACATTAGAAATGTAGGATTAATGTGTGTTGTTGGATTAAATTCATATTTGGAAGTAAAATATAATACTCCATCAGTGCAATTTTCCCAGGTTCTTTGCACAAGAGGCTATCTAATGAAGAAAGAGGGAATGTATAATGAAGAGGAGAAAAACGAAAGTATTTTTTCTCCCTTAAAAGTCACATTGCTCTTAGGCTATGAAATTTATCACTCTGCCTCTGGGAGCTTTATCTTGCCTAGAATCCAGGATTCTGTTTGGTTCCTGGCAGTTTGAAAACCAGACTCTTACCTTGTCCCTTAACCATCCGTGCTGTTATGAGGAAGATTTATTTAGCAGTTTATATGGACCTAGCAGGAAGGACTGGAGCATTCCAAGATGGAATGAAGGAGCAGGAAGTGCCTTGTGCCCTGAGAAAGACTCCATTAGTGGTTGGCACAAACTGTTGCTAGCCCTTGAGATCTCAGACCTGCATCCTGATTCCCTGGGATCCTGAGTGATGGTGGCATCTAGCAAGTGGACAAGAACTACAGAGCAGCCCCAAGTGGAGGAGGAGTTTGGGATCTGGTGGACAGCATCTCAAGCACACTCTCTCTACTTGGATACCTTGGATCACCTTGGCTTTTGGCATCCTGAGATCATCTGTGGATTACTGTGAGAAACCCTCAAAGCCGCCCACAGGCCCTTTAGCTGTGCTGGTCAAACATGGCTAAAACCAGGTTTGAAACTGCCTTCCAGTGACTCCATTACTGCTCCTTTATGCCCAGCCTGGCCTAGGTCAATTAGGATTAGAGAAGTCAAGTCCTCCCTTTGCCCTGTGGTTTTGCCATTTAGGTTTTAGTGTAGAATACCTTATCCCACCTTTATTTAGTTGAACATAATTAAAACTGTTAAAACCTTTTACCTTGCCTGCTGGTTTCAAAGACTCTGGCCTAGAGGTGAGCTGGGTGACAGTTGGCCAACAGCCATTCTTGACAGTTAGCAGCAGCTTAGCTGTGTACTCTGGTCTCCCTATCCTGGTCCTGTCTCTTCTTCAACCCAGTGTGTGTACCCACAATCATTTAGATTATATTTTAACATCCCTGGTGCCCATCTTTTTTACACTGCCTACCCCTGCCCACCTGCCCTTTCCAAAGCTTTGTGTACTCTTATTAGAATATAAGCTCCTTGGAGACAAAGATTTTTTTTTCTTGTTTCTTCTTGGAACCTTATCTCTTAGCTCAGTGCTAATACATGGTGCCACTTACTAAATGCTTTTTGATACCGAGCATGAAAATAGAGAATACCTTTGACTATAGTTACTACCATAGCAATATATTCTTACCTAGTTATCCTTTCAAAATCTCTCATGGGGGGCAGCTGGGTAGCTCAGTGGATTGAGAGTCAAGTCTAAACAGGAGGTCCTAGGTTCAAATCCGGCCTCAGACACTTTCCAACTGTGTGACCCTGGGCAATTCATTTGACCCCCATTGCCCACCCTTACCACTCTTCCACCAAGGAGCCAATACACAGAAGTTAAGGGTTTAAAAAAATCAAAATCTCTCATCTTTAAGTGGTTTCAAATTTTGAAGATTTGGAAGGTTCCTGTGGGTAGGGTGTCAGACTGGCAAAATATGTCTCAGTAGAACCTATCCTAACTAGAATTCAACATTTTTTTTCCTAAAATACTCTAAAACCTTAACAAAAAGCTAGGAATATCACTGTCCTCTTGCTATGCCTTTTCTCTCTTAACCTAAGATGGGTTTAAATAATCATTTCCTCAAAAAGAAATCTCTCCCAGGCCCTTGGCAATTTCCTCATATCTGAATCTTAACCATCTTTCATCTTTTATCATCTTCGTGAAACTATCCTGACCATCCTAAACTACAGTAGGCTCTCTCCTCTGAACGATACTTAACTAGTGCTTTCTGAAAATCTTTCATTATTTTAAATGTATATTTCCTGCCTATATATTTTATGTAAATATGCATATTTTATATATCTGTAGGTAGAAAGATCTACCTGTATGTCCTAGTATGTAACTTTTGAAGATACCTTAAAGATCATCTAGTCTTCAGTCTATTAATTTAAAAAATGAGGCATCTGAGGCATAGAGAATTTAAATGACTTGTCCAAAGTCATCCAGGTAAATCTCTAGACTGGATTTTAAACCCACTACCTCTGACACCATTACTCTTTCATCTGCATTGCTTTCTTACTCCTGTGAATAAGGCAATCTTCTTTTCCTTCCAGTCTTGCTAAGAATGATTCATCTATTCTTCAAAGATTATATTTCCAGAAATTAGAGAACTGAGAAAGACCATAGTCAAAAAACTCAGGGAGTTGCTAGAGACTTCAAATATATGACATAGAACCTAGACCTAGTTACTGCATAATATAGGGTTCTCTGTTGAGAAACAATATGGAGTCCACATCAGAGGTATTGATTAAGATCCAGAATCAATAAGTTCACTGAGAAAATAAAAATAATTTAGTCTAGATTAGGAAGATAGGTCTGACAAAGGGAAAACATAGAACAAGAACAAGAACAACAAAAAAAACATGATGGACTTCACATAGAATTTGTCAGTACTTAGCTTCTTGGATATGAATTTTTTTAATTCCTACAAACATGACCCTGACTTCCATTTCCCCTAAATTTGCTTCAGTTATATTGCTCTCTGCCATCACTGCAATATTCTGCTCAAGGGAAATAGTCTGTTTAAGCTTGAGCAAACAGGACTACATCACATTCTTTGTATCTCTAGTCTGGAGCACAGCATTTTGATTGATTGAAATCTATAAGCAGCTATGTGTAATCAGCTACCATTTATTGAGTGCCTCCTAACTCTGACCACACTGACTGGAGAGTGTGAGCTAATAATAGGCTGAGCAAAATCATTCAGGCCTTTCACCCCTCCAGATGGATTTCAAAACTAATTTTCCAAAAAGAAAAGTGGAATGAGGTGTCGATCATCGTAGGTGGAGAAGCAAGAAAGTTGGAGGGTTTATCAGTAGGCACAGTCTTTTGAGGTGAGTCCACTAAAAGATAATGGGATGAATTCAGCCATCTTAATTCATTTTCTCTCTTTCCATGAATTTAAGCTTTGGGATAAGGGGCACTGGAGAATGTTATTTAAACTGGGTTGGTGGCCAAAGTCAGTGAGAACTGGAGCCAGAACCAAAATCTAATGGTCTGAAATTGACAAGGGCTGAGGTACTATCTGGAATTTGGTGAGAAACAAAGGTTGACTGGACTGAGTTGAAATAAATCACTGGTAAGACTTTATGTGGGGGTACAGTTGTATAGGAAAAACCTAAGAGAACAAAAGCATCTGTATTGTTGAAGTCAAAAGCTAGCCCATAGATTGGGAAAACTTAACTAAATCTCTAAGCGTGGCAAACTCAAGTCTGATTACAAACAGGGGTGCAATTAAATGATGAAGATAGACAGAACTGTCTGTTGAAATGAGACCAGGGCTAGTAAAGGAAACAATCAGAAGTTAGGATTGATCCTCAATTGGTTTGCTGCAATCCTAAAATATTTTATATTAAAAAAGCCCTTTATCTGGAATTTGTCAGATCTTCCATAGATTGTCTTTTCTATGTTGACAAGACCTTCTAGGCCAAATTCTAATATGTTATGGCACCAAGGCATTTTAGATGGTATGGCATAATGCAAAGTCTTAAGGACTTGAAGCCAGATAATCTGTTTAAATTTGGTCTCTACCACTCATTGGCTGTGTGACCTTAATCATGTCACTCACCTACTCTGGTAGCTTTATTTATTTATCAGTAAAAATTGGGAACTAGCATTCAGTGGCATTCAAGGAACCTTCTAGATCTAAATCTATGATACTATGATTTTCCTAGGAACTTTCCATGATCCGATGGACAGATTGGAGACTTCTAGAAGATTTGATCAATTCACGATTTAAGTAGTAGCTATTCCTCTTATTCTTCAAATATTCTTCATTGGAGTCTTCCTTTGGTCTGGATATAGTTTCAGCTTCTGACATCTAGTATATATAGGTCTGGAGATTCTAAGAATATGTGTGTGTGTGTGTGTGTGTGTGTGTGTGTGTGTGTGTATAGAGAGAGAGAGAAAGGTACCAATTATATATGTAATATATAATAATGCATTTATATGATAATAAGTAGTAAAAAATAAATAAATTATATAACATAATAAAATACCATATATATGTATATAATTTAGATTTGAGTCTCATTGCTGATAGTACCTAAAGTTAGAATACATAAGTTAAAATACATCAGAAGCTGTCCTCTATTACTTTGGTGGTAGGTGGGGGTCTTATTTGGACAATGTTGCACTGAAATTAGGCTCTACTTTATCTCTATGGTATAGATTCTCAAAGGTGCTGCCTATTCAGAACAAAAACTCTTGAAGATCCCTTAATGCTGGAAAATCTTGTGTAAGCATGAGGTAATTAGCATAATTGTTTTCTTCAGTTTACCATAGAAGAGAGATTCATCCTTTGAAAGTTGACTTCTAAGGGACACCTTTTTTTTTTCTTCTCTCTACTTGGGCATGGAGGGATTCCACATAGCATTAATGGAGGACCTAACTGCACCAAAGAAATCAAGTGGAGGGACTATTCATAATTATTTCTTGAAATTGAATTTCAGGAAAAGCAAAATAATATATATTCCAAGCCAAGGAATGAAAACTTATTCATTTTACATATGAAATTATCTTTACGAGGGCTTCAGACTTGAAAAAATAAAGAAGATGGAGAGAATGGGTTAATTAATAAAAGAGTTCGTTTTTTCTTTTCCTGTTTTTTTTGTGGGATCCAGTCTAAATGCTTTTCCATAATGATTAGGTAAAGCCTGACTTTTGAAATATATAAGGTACATGAATAATTGCAGATGATCTCTGTTCTTCGCTTCTTCACTTCTAACCCAAGTGGGTGGGAACAGTTTTTGTCAGCTATTGGTACCTTTCAATTTAGAAACAGCCAGGTCTGTTTGTTCTTCTTCTGATAATATGTTCTCTTTGCTCAGTTACCTTTGTCTAGTTATAGAATTGGCTAAAAGAGGGTTTTAACTCTCTTTTTCTTTCTCCTGGAGATTACAAAATGATTGGATGTCATGTCTATGTCAGTAGGTTGAGTGCCTATTTTTCTCTAACAATGATGACTCATTATTAAGACTAAGCCACAGAATTACCTATTCAGAAGCTTTAAAATTAGTAATTACACGTGTTTCTTCATGTTGTACTTGTGCAATGTGGTGGAAGATTTAAGTTTGTGAAAAGCTAATTGGTATTAAAAAAATAAGTGAATACACATTTTGATGCTCTGTGCAATTTTTTGCCTTGTTTATTGAAATTATAACTAGTATGATTTAATATAGCATAAATTCATAACTATTAATTAAACTCATATCAAATTATGCCTAATAAAAGATTTTAAGTGAATGCCTGCCTACCATAAACCTAACTCATGAGAAAATCCCAAAGCTATTGTTCTTTCTTGATAAATAAGCTTTCCTTCTAGAGGGAGGCTAAGGGGGAAGACATTTTACTAGAAAATGAATGGGTTTTCGTTGTTGTTGTTGTTTTAATAGTCTTCCACCCCCACTTTTCTTGCCATTGTTGAAAAACTGTTCCCCTGTAGCACAATGAGTCCTCAAAATATAGTTTCTATGGTTCCATCCTGTGGCTCAGGCATACCCTCTGCCTATGAGCCCTAGCACACTATTCTTTGATTATCACTTGGTTACCATACTGTCTAGGACAGTGATGGGCAATCTTTTTAAAGAGGGGACCAAAGGAAAGGAAATGCTCATCTGTCAGTCTGTTTCTAAGGCAACTCTTTGGAAGTGTCATTGTATTGTATCCTACTCATTGTATTTGTCAGATTAGGAATAATGTTGCTGGGCCAGAAAGAACATTTCAGGGGGCCACATCTGGCCCACAGGCTGTAGTTTGCCCATCACTGGTCTAGGAGATAGAACAGTCTGTTAAAGGAAACAAGTTTGGAGTTCCAATTGCTTTCCCAGCAGAGGGCAGTATTCTCTATAATTTTGTCCAAATATGGTGGTAATCCATGTTTAGAGGAGACAGCTTTGAGAAGCTTTGCTGAGAGAGTAGGCACCTAGATGTCGTTTATAGAGATGCCTGAGAATCATAGAACTGAAAGAAGATAAATCCAAAACTTTCTAGTTTTAAGGTTTGTAAAAAATGTACCTCTGAGTCATCTTATGATGGGAAGGTAGAATTATTATAAACCCCATTGTACAGATGAAGACAGAGTTTCAGAGGGTTTAAGTGACTTGATCTGTGGCTACCAAAGCTTAACAACCAGGACTCGAATCCACCTTTCTAATTCTAATGTAATCGCCACTATACAATACTACCTTATCATAAAAAAGGCATTAAGATAGAAAAAAGATACATATAATTATTGTTATAAAGATATACATTAGCCATTTTTTATTCCAACTGTCATGGTTAAGTCAACTTAGCTGTTCCAATATGATGTAGCTTTCCTTCCAATGAAAAGTAAATAAGGAGTCCTCTTCTCCATTCCCCAGGAGAATTTCACTATTCCACAGTACAACAAAATGAGAGACAGACACACAGACAAGTAGACAGAGTCAGAGAGCCAGAGACAGATAGACAGATAGGGAGCCAGACATATAATCCAAGACACGGTGAGAGAAAGAGAGAGAGAGCAAGAAAACAATAGTCTTAGAAAATAAACATTTATAGGAAGACAAGGGTGTGTAAATATATATATATATATATGGATGGGTGGGGAAAGTATGAATTATTTTTCATGGCACATAATTTGGTATAGGCTTGTAGTTATTTTTTAAGAAAAAAAACATTTAACATTTGTTGTCAATAGTTCAACTTGTCAGCTTCTCTCTATGCCTAAAGGATAATAACCAAAATGGCTTCATGTGGACAACCAAAAATGAGAGAGGAATGTTTTGTGTTAAGCAATATATTATCCCTGGGAACTTCTAGATTTTTTTGTAGATAGGAACTAGAAATCATCTAGGTAATTCAATAAGAAGCTTTATGTTAACATAATGAAAAAAATCAACCAGAACTCAGGTTCAAATTAAGAAGTTCAGGAGAGATAGTGATAAGAGTGAATCAAAATTTATTTCAGAAATGCATAGGGACAGCATTCAGTCAGAAGGCCCAAAAGCAAATATTTAAATTCCCTAAAAATTCTGAACGATTCATTATAATGGAACCCATATTTCTGATTAATGAAGACATTGTGGGCCGATCCAACAAACACTCCAGAATATATTGCTACGCCCAGTACCACTATCCCACTATCCCACTTCTTAGTGAGGTGAAGAAATGGGAATGGAGGTTGTTTGAATCCTTTTAAAATTGATTTTGATCCTTTTTGTTTTTATATTTTAATTTTTTCTAGCTATAACCCCAATACTCTGGAACTGAATCCTACTTTGTAAAGAAGAAAAATAAACAGCTATTCAAAAGCAATTGATACAGTGAACATCTGACAATGTGTGCACTACTCTTTAAGAAATTCTTTTACCCCACTGGGCTAGGTTAAAAAAATTTACTTAGCTTTAATTGTTGTTTGGGGATTTTTTTCACTAAGGCTAGCTCTTATAAATTGGAGGGGGTACCAGCTTATCTGTCACCCTAGGCCTTATGTGTATGACTGTTTCAAAATGAAATTCTCTCTATCTGGTGTTAAAAAGGGAAACTGCAACAAGCTGAGGCATGAGCTATACATCATTTCCTATCTTTAGTAGGAAAAATCAGAAACAGAGAGTAGTTAATTACTGTGAGCCATAAGCTTAAAGAGGAAAGAAAAATTCGAGCTATGATTATATGTCTTTAATGACAGCAGTTAATGAGGATAATGCTGGATTTGAGCCTTGAAATCTGCTTCACAGGCCAACATCGTAACTGCTTTCAATCCTAGATTTCTTATAAAGTCCAATGGATTCAAACATATGTTGCCTTGTATGATTTTCTAACATTTCATTTTCATATGCCTTATTTTGAGATTTTAAATTCATTGAATAATCTGTATTTATATCTCATGTAAAACCTAGCATAGGATTTTGCACTAGATGTCTAACATAGTCATAGGCCACCTTCCCCAGAGCTACCTCATTCACTCATTTTAGCTTTCATTATAAGTCCCTGTCATCATACTGTGTAACCCCATTTTATAGAACCCTATTTTAAAGTGACGGGACATTCATTGATGTACAGTTTGCCATGTTACGCCAGCTGATCACCTCATATTTTTCCTGGCCTGCCATTTCTACCTTCTTACTCATGTTTGGGTCTTACTTTATAAAACTCTAGATATGAATGGAATATAAAACTTCATATTCATAGTCCATTAGCTTCATGTCCTACCTGAAGACTTCCCTTTCCCCATTCTATTCCTACCCAAGTTTTTCTTCCCTTCCCAATGAACCCATATATCCATTGGGAGTTATCTGCCTCAATGTATAGCATCTAGAATGGTTGAAGATTGTGCAGCATATGTTGGCAAGAACATCAGCCAAAAGCAGTTGGCACAAAAACTGGTGCTAGATGAAAAGTTTGGGAAGTTATGGAGGGATGGGCATAACCACCAAATTCTTAGGGTTCTCCCAGCAAGTCTCCGCTTTGCCTGAGACTCTTCTATCAAAATGTCCAGGACATCCATCTTATTACATCCTTCTTTTGCTCTTTATTTTTGTGTTTCTGGTTATTCTTGTGAGGAGATAGATTTTTCTGGTTAGCTCTTTCAATTTTCGAGGAGCTGCTATTACTAAGCCTGAGTGGAGCTGGCCCAGCTCATGAACAAACCAAGATTCACATGGGCCCTGAGAGGATCCTGGAAAGAGAAACTAGGACCAAGATCATTTCAACAGCTGTTCCAATAATCCAGGTGAGAGATAATGAAAAGTCTATTTGACTAGAGAGAAGATAATGAGTGTAAAAGATGTTAGAATGTTTGAATAAATAGGACTTCACAACTGGTTGGGAATAATACAAGGCAATTGAAAGAAGAGTCAAAACAGTACACAGTTTTTGGAATGCTCTCTCTCCTCATCTCTGCCCTGCTTGGCATCCCCTGTTGTTCTTCAGCCATTAAAATCATATGTGACTCTCTGTGACCACATTTGGTGTTCTCTTGGAAAAGATACTGGATTAATTTGTCATTTCCTTCTCCAGTATATTTTATAGATGAGTAACTGAGGCAAACAGGGTTAAGTGACTTGCCCAGAATCACGTAGCTAATAAGTATCTGAGGCTAAATTTAAACTCAACAAGATTAGTCTTCTTGACTTTAGATCCAGAACCCTATCCACCATGCCACAAAACTCCCCTAATAAAATTATTATTATACTAAATGATTTCTGAGGTGTCTTTTGTTTGTATAGTGCTCTTTTTCAGTATATGCCTATTTATCATCTATCCATCTATTTATCTGTCAGTCTGTCATTTTGTCTATCTATCTATCTGTATGTCTGCCTGTTTATCTGTCTGTCTGTCTATCTGAACTATTATATCTGACAATTTATCCATACAGGAGAGGCAGCAGAGGACAGGAGACAGAGATTTCGCTTGAGAATAATGAAGACTTGGGATGAATCTCATTTCTGTCAGGGAGTAACTGTATGACTGTATTAGATGACTCAGTACATTCAGGAAATTTTTAAGCCTCTAAGTGGCACAAGGGTGTTACTTCCCATAGGTAGAATTATCTTCCTCATTGGTGAATCTCCTACAGTATTAAAATCACGGGTCAACATCAAAAAGAATTTTTTAAAAAGATGGAAAAAAACCTTACCCATAAAACTAAATATCCTTTGAAAAATAAAGTCTAGGCTGATTTAAATATTTCTTCATAAAGAGACTGTGGAAAGTAAGCATGGAAAGAACATTGAAAAAAACCCATAACTTACTAGTTAAACAAACATGAGTGACATGCTTTCCCTTTATGTGGTTCAGTTTCTTCAAATATAAATTGGTGACAATAAACACGATCCTACGAACTTCAGTGTCATGAGTTTTAGACTTCAAAACACAATGTAAATATTATGGATTTTAAATATTAATTTCTAATTTAATGTACATATATATTATTATGTGTAATTTATAGGGGGCCATCCCTCTATATGATTTTTTGGGGTCCAGAGTGGCGTGGTGGCATAGGATGGTTAAAGCAGGAGAAAGAAAATGAGAACAACTAGACTAGTGGTTAGCCCATGCTGTCCCAAAGTCTGTGGGCTTGGGAGTTTATTATATACTGGTTTCAAACAAAGAACACAGCTATGAAGGGGTAACAGATCATACATAACCCATTAAAGTCTAAAGAGTAAAAGTATAAGTACCAAGACAATGGCCAAATTCCAACCATCAATTAGTAGGGATAATTCTGGGAGAGGAAATATTTTTATGGAGATGCTCACTTATTGAGTTCTATCTTCCAGGATTATAGGCACCTGGACAAATAAAGTCAAGACTAAAAGCGCCATACTTATCTAAGTATGCAGACTTATCTTAAGTAATGTTTGTCAGGGTCCAGGCTTCTTAATTATCAAGGAGAGGAATCATTAACTCAGTAGATGCTGGTCTGCCGCTTCAAAGTTTTCCAATAGGAGTTCTAAGAAAGGTGGGGATCAAAACTGAGTCAAAAGAGGAGCCTCAGATTTTTATCTTAGATGGCCCATTCTGTCTGCATTCCTGACATGCAGTGCAGAAAAATCATACACACAGTTTTACTTGCCGATGATTTTGTAATGGGATCCAGATAAAATATCTGTTACAGACTCTGTTTCTCTAAATGACTCCTAATAGCCTCTTGGAGGGATCAAGTTGATTTTGGATTAACCTACCTGCTGGTACCAGAGCCTTTTGGGGCTCAGGTGACCAGGACCAAACACAAAGACTGCCTCAGCCTGGATTGGTCACATAGGGAATCCAGATAACAGGCCCTAAATTTGATCCTATTTCTCCAAAGGCTTTAATACATAGAACGGCTTCCCACAGAATCCCCCTTTTTTATTAAAAAAAATTGTTTTTTTTTTTTGTTTTTTTTTTAAGAACTTAGAGAGTGGTCACAACTATCAGTTATAGAGAGTACAAAAGGATTCTGTTCCGATTTACAGATTATGATAAAGGACCATGTAACCCTCTCTTGCTCTTAATGTCCTTTTCTTTTGTTTTGAATTGAAGAGATTTTAGCTCAATTTGAATTTGCCTTATTGAAGAACTGAGTGATCTAATGAGAAATGGAAAGCAAAACAAAACTATAAGGAATAAGAAAAGGGCAAAGCCAGCAGTACTGAGGGTGGGTATTAGATTATTATGGGAGATGTAAGATGAAAGACCCTCAATAAATGAAGAAGCCAGGTTGGGAATGGAATCAGAAACAGAAGAATGACTGATCTCCATAATTTGGTCATGTAACATTTCTAGATCAATAGAGGTTTCTGAGTGATTCCATACACCAAGAATATGCTGTTGTATATTTTCCCAAGGAACATCTGTTTGATTATAGACAAGGGGGGCCACACAGATCCACTTAAATTCTGCATGACACCTTGCTTTAAGCCTGACTTTAATGTTTTGCAATTGATTTCCAATGTATAAAACAGCCTCTTCAAGAACATTGATTCTTGCTTCTAATCCCTTATCTATGTTCTCTTGAGTCAGAAGGGCAAGGGAAACATTTTTTGGGAGGGTATCCACATGTTGGGGTATGTGAATCTCTCTTATGAGAGCCAAGGAAAGGTGGTCTTCTTGAAGGCTCTTGCAAACATAACTAACTTTTAAGTGACACAAATTTTGGGGGTAAAAAAGAAAAGAGGACAAAAACAATGATCAAATGATTACTAGACGCATTGACAAAAAGCCAATTAGGGGGCAGTCCCCTTTAGCATGAGTGTACATTCAAAACAGATGCATTCAATTCCCCATATTTCAATTAACTGCATCCCAAAGTTCATTATGGGATCTTCTTAATGCAGTGTAGGTTTCTGCAGGCATCTTCATGGTGTCTTCTTCCAAACAGGTTCATCGTCTGGATTCTGGGGAGGTGGCAAACTTCTTATCCTGAAATTATTCTCAAAAGAATTTCAACTTTACATTATAGATTATAAAACATACATTCTCCCTTACAGAGGGTTAAGGCTAACATCCAGATCAGTTAATGATACATGACTGAGTTTTGGGTTTGTGTGAATCAATTGGTAAAAGCAATAAGAAAATTAAAAATTCAGGGAAAAATACAATGTTTTTTAAGTAAAAACTGTTTTAAATTTCAAAATGAAAAAGGAACATGGATATCATATTACCCAACTCTCATATTTGACAGATGAAGAATCTGAAACACAGAGCAAGAGAAAACACGACTTACCTAAGGTCGTTGGTTTTTTCAAAATCAAGAATATCTTTTCATAATAATTGATTTATCAAAAAAATTAGTGATTTCATCACTGGCTGTGCTTACTCTACCAATATACATTGTAATCTCTCCCTTGCCTTATTCTACTGACTTCCTGGGTTTTCATGACCAAGATACTGAACCTGTTAGTCAATTATTGGGTACTGAATCTCTCTGAATCTAGCTAAATTGGTTCTCTCATTACAGACAGTCCTTTTTCAGTCTATACTTGAAGCCTTTCTAGCTTGGTAGCACATGATAGAAATTTCATTCTTTGGGGAAAGTTTCAAGAACCAAGAGTCACTTAAATGCTACTCTGAATGCAGACTGAAACATTCTATTGTTCAACTTATTTCTTCCATGAATTTTTCTCAAGCATAAGCAATACACTACTTGTCTTGTTTGACAACATGATGAACAGGGAAATATATATTAATTGGCAATATATGGACAATCTATACCACATTTCCTGCCTCCTTGTGGAGGGAGAAGGGCAAGAGGGAGGAAAAACATGTTTGAAAAGTTCATTTATTTCTTGATAAATTAAAAGGTTTTGAAAAGTAGTAGGATTAATGATAATCATATCAAAAAAGAGAGAAAGAAAAGAACATTGATGAATCATTTACATATACAAATGGAGCAAAATAAAATGCAGAATGAGACAAAGGCAAAACAAAGTTGAAACTACCATATTAAATTTAAATATTATATATATACATATATATTTAATTGAGAGTCATGATTTCATATGAAGTCCTCTTTTTTCTGTCTTTAAGTATGAAAAAATTCATGTTTCTGAATGCTTAAAAAGTTCATAATAATAAAACAAATAAAAAACAATTTTTGTTGAAATAACACCAAAATAAGTAGAGAACCTCACAATGTTTTTTTTATCTAAATAGTAATTGGTTATATAGAATAGAAACAACTAGATTTAAAATATTTACCTCACCATTACCCTTAATACATTTTCTTTTTTCCCATTTAAAATGGCCTTTATGTGAAAAGATCACTCTATTGCAAATATGAATAATATGGAAATAGGTTTGAACAATAATACATGTATAACCCAGTGGAATTGCTTGTCAGTTCTGAGAGGTGGAGAGGGAAAAGGGGTGGGAAAAATTATAAATCATGTAACTATGGGAAAAAATTCTAAACAAGCAAACAAATAAATAAATAAAGTGGCCTTTACTAGCAGTTACAATATATACAAAAATGTTGTATGTATCTATATGTGAATAGTAAAGTATTTCATTTGAATAAATCTATCTGGAAAACCACTTTTTGAGAACAGCTATCACACTCTGGTGAAAATATTTTAGAGATAAACAGCATAAACAAGCAAAATGAAAAAATATTATGTTACTGTTTACTAACAGATCTATAATTACAAAATAAATTAACCATGAAATGAAACACTTTAGGTTTTCTGCAATATTGTTAAGAAAGATGGGATAATTTTTCTTTTTCCAAATTAATTCATGAAAATCTTTGAAAGTGAATTATTGCAAAGTGTATTATGATGTTGGTTAAAAACAACAACAACCCAGAATATATAGGTTTGATTCAGAAATTTGTTTGCATATGCATAATTAAAATGTTGAAAACCAACCAGCCACACCAAAGGCATAAAAATATCAGTATGGTGAAATAAACCACAAATGCTGTTAAAAATGATAAAGGATTATAAGGGTGACAGATCTAAGGCCTGGAAATTGAGGATTTTTCTTATCAACCAGCAGGGCCAGAACCCTGCAATCTGAAGTTGAGTTCTGAGAAAACAAGGAGCAATAACTCTGACCTATTTCCATTTCACAGAGTGAATTACAGTAACCAACCTTGATGTTGATTGGGGTCAAGATGGAAGTACTGGGTTGCAATGAGTTCTGCTAAGCAAGGGAACCCTCACCAAAGCCTCCAAACCTGAAGCCTTGTTTATCTTTGCCATTCTCCCTGCAAGTGGGAAAAAGTGAATTAGCTTCTAGTGAGATTTGTGGGAAGAGAGATCATTCTGCAAGCAGGTAAAAAAGACAACTGATTTGGCAAGCATCTCATAAGGGGGAAAAAAATCAAAGCAGTTCCTATGAGAAACGGGAACGAGGAGAACATGAAATTGTGAGAAAGCATCACCTTTAGAGTTGGAAGAACAAGATTCAAACCACAAGTCTGTCATTTTTACCCAACTGAACCTTAAATTCCTCCCCCCGAAAAGTAAAAGAGTTGGATTAAATGGTCCCCGAAGTTCTGTGATTGATTCTAATTCACACACACACACACACACACACACACACACACACACACACACACACAAAAGCATTTGGAGGTTATTTAAATAGTTCCCATAACTAGGCTGCAACCTATATGTGTATATGTAAATGTGTTTATTTGTGTGAATATATACATATAAATATATATGTAAACACACATATATATCCCAAATAAACACATGCATGTTGAAAATGCTGAAAGAAACTCTATCAACTTTGATGTCACAAAAACTTTATTTAAAAACAAAACAAAACACCAGAGTTCTGCTAGCCTGAAACTCACTATCCTCACTAAACCCCAAATCTAGTTAGATTCAAAGGCCCCTCCTTGGCACAGGATTGGTCCTTATATAGACCAATCCCTTGCCTGGAAGTAGTGAGGTGTGGTCCATCCCTAGTATGGGATTGGTTCATTCAATCCCATACCAGTAAGTAAGGGGGAGGGACATCTAGGGCATGCTGGGTGCTAATATTATCTCCACTTTACAAGCAAAAAAACTGAGTCAGATAAATTTTAAAATGTTTTTGCCTATGGTCATATAGCTAATAAATGGATGAGGCCAGAATTTAATTCAGGCCTTCCTGACACACAAATCAACATTTTATCTACAGTAACACCTAGCTACTTCTATGAAAGATTACTTCTAGGTGACTAGAAGAAATAGCATCCAAGATGACCAAGAAGGAATCAAAGAATTTCAAAACAAAATATATAGATGAAAGGTGTTCAAAGCTACCTCCAATGCACATTTACCTCTCCCCTTTTTGTTCTAATAATAATAATTAATAATTATATTATCAGAATATCCTTTATGATAATTTTCTATAACTTTTGAGTCAATTTCCCCTTTAAAATCTCAGAAACAAAAGTTTGAAATGTACTGTTCTAAAATGTGAGGTACATCTCAGACCAAACCAAGACTCTGTTGTTTATCTACCACACTCTCTAAAATTACAGGATTACTTCCTTCCAATGTTACCATGATTTCTACTGCACTAACAAGCTCTTCTTTGTTGTTAAAAATCAGAGCAGTAGTTTCCTTACCATTTTTATCTGCTTTTTGAAGACTTTATCATCAAGACAATAAGTAATTTATCCACTGCTCTGCTTTTCTACCTGATAGTTGGTTAGTCAAAGTCTTCCATCACTACTCTGACATCCCTTGATGCCAAATGTATGATAATCTTCCTAAACACATTTATCCATTTCTTCTTTAGCTTGGTGACCAATAAAATGATTTTATCACAATATTTCTTCTCTTTCTTCCTCTTGTGACCCTTACCCATATGACTTCTACCATACTTTCTCACTTGAGTTCATTAATTTCCACAGAGAAATATATATATATATATATATATATATATATTACTAAAGCAATGCCATATAATTCTCCTTTTTATCTAAAATATTATTTTTGCCCATTTCCAGATTCCAGCCATGGTCATATTTTATCATGCCTTAAAGATAGGTATCTATGAAATACTATTTTCTCTCTTGTGTTAAGAATATGTGTCACTTTAATTATAATATTTTGCTTTATAGCACAGACTTCTGAGATCCTGAGTATTTATCTGTGCTCTTTGTGGTTATTTTATCCTATAAATTATTAGAATCTCCAATTATTATTTATCATTCTTCATCATACTTGCTACTCTATGCTACATTATCTTTGAAATTTTTGTCTGGATAATATTTCCCTTTTTCAATTTTAGTTAAATGCCCTCTGTGTTAGAGAAGAACATTTTCCTGGTTTTCTATACACCCATCCCAACTTTGATTATAAACTGAGTATCCCTATATATGAAGCCGTGGTAAAGAAAAACAAAATCTATTCTGAAAAACCACATTTACTCCAGTGTTCACATCTCATATTCTCCCTTCTCTTATAAACCCCTTACCTTCAGGCAATAGCTGTGACGAGTCACCTGAAATATCAAGGTCTTAAATAAATCTCTGGAAAAAATGCTTTAAAATACCAAGAAATATTTTCAGAGTTTCTAATTGCAATGATAATAAAAAAGTTCAGTTCAGTCTATCACTTGTTATCTACACACTATATGTAAAGCATGCTCTGGCACTTGTATTAGCAGCAATGGATTAAGGCCATCAGATTTAACAAGCAGGCTCAAGGAAAGATATTAGGATTGGGAAGATAGTGACAGCTTTAGACATAGGTCTATAATATTAAGGAGTAAAAACCAAAATAAAAAGTCTTGAAAGATAAAATACTCTGGAAGAATATTAGAACAAGTTGAACATATTTCTTTTATTGGAGTGAAATTATATATATATATATATATACATATGTATATAAACATAAAATATATTAAAATATACAAATATATAGACATATGTACATGCACATATGCAAATTATATATATGCATATATAGGTATATGTATAAAACACATATGCCACATATACACAGACTTGACAGATGGCATTGGATAGAGCAGAGCTAAAGATGAAAATTGATATTGTGCCAGGATTCTTTAGCAGCAAAAATTTTCTTTAAGTTCTGAAGAACTTGCTTACATCAAAGTTGAGAGTCTTTTCAAATAGATTCTATTGTCATATGTAAAAATTTGAGGATGCTGGGAAAAATGGAAAGTATTCCATGCAATAAGGTGGTATCCTTTTCTGAACACCCCATATTTAATTTCTCCAGACTACCAACCTATATTTTACACTTCTCTTTAACCATGCTACTTCTATTTGGAAGGCACATTAATAAACAACTTCAAAATATTGTATCTCAGCAGAATTCAAGAATAGGCTGAAGCTATAGAAACTCTTCCTTTTATTCATGAGTTTTACATTGAGGATAGAGTATTCCTTGAGGCTAAAGGGATCCAAAAGGAATTGTAAACAGGTAAGATGTGTAGAAATCTGCCTCACGGAGCTCTTTTGACTTACCACAAACTCTGGTAGCTCTGGGGAATTATTGCTAAAGTTGATCTTGGATGAGAAAGCATTGTTGATGAAGGGCATTAGACTGAGGTTTATTGTTTGGTGGTTATTCATATAAAATGCATATTTTTCTTTAAAGTTTACACCTCTAACCTTCCAATCAATCTACCACATTTCTTCATACCTGTTCTATTTCCTAATTTTTATCTGCAAGAAAAAAAAGAAATGTGTGAAGAAAATTTCGACACATGTATAAAACTTTTGTAATTAAGGCCACTTCTCCCGAGCTAGAGAACCATAAGTGAAATTTTTTCTCCCAATATTTTCTAATAAAATAGGATATTAGAAAATGGGAACCAGACCACAATAGAACAAAAAAGGGCAAATGAAACAAGTCCAGAAAATGGTTATTTTCTAGGTGAAGAAGAGAGATCCACAGTTAAACTCTTTTCCTTGATCTTCATATCTCCTCCAGTGGCTTGGGCATTATGTTCCACTGAATGACAACTGTTTCTTGAGTTTAATTGAATAATGTTAGGTATGTAAGGGATTTCCAGCTTGTGGAGATTCTTTTCATATACTAGTTAAACTAGATTATTTATGACTTCCTTTCTAACTCAAAAATTCTGTAATTCTGTGACTTTGAAGATTATCTAATGCAAGAAACTCATTCTATAGGCAAAGACATCCAGACTCAGAGATGAGAAATGACTTGTTATATAACAGTAATAATAACCTGCATAATCTTAAAGTAATAGATATTCATAGAATGCTTTAAGATTTGCAAGCACTCTACAAATATTTCATTTTATCTACACAGCAAACTAGTAATATAGCTATTATCATTATCCTGATTTTACAAATGAGAAAACTGAAATATGTCAAATAATTTTCCCAGAAACACACAGCTACAAAGTATCTGAGGCTGAGCAATAAAAATTTCCAATAAGCCCTCCAATACCAATATCCTTCCAAGTCAGCACTAATTAATTGCTCTTCAAGTCCAGTAATTCTACCAGTTCTGAACTCATGTGTTTTCAGTCTAAGTCTCATTTCCCCAACTTTCCCACTAGAATATCATGGGAAACTTTGTCAGATCCCTTACTAAAATCCCCAAATAGGAAGTTTATAGTATTTTATTGATCTTTCAGTTTAGTCTTTTCAGAAAATAACATGAAGTTAGAATATGACTTGTTCTTGTTGAATTATTATTGGCTCTTGGTTTTTCATATTTTTCTGAAATACTAAATATTATATTCCCATCTCACTCTGCCCTATGAGGATATACATTAGACTTGTCCTATTTCTTTACTTCATCTATCAGACATACTAAGATATAATACTCATGTCCTCCCAATATTCTAATATATCTTCTTCATTAATGATGGGTTTTTTGGGGGGGATTACTCAGAATAATTTCTGGAATCACAATTCCCTTTATGACTTGCTTTTCCCAAGTACAAGGCACTGAAATAACCACCAACATTAATCAGGGAAATGTTAGAGTATTCTGCAATACATAAGGTATGGGATTTTAGACAAGAAAAGTTAAATCTTTCTCCATAAACTTACTATTTGTATAATCCTGGACCAATCACTTAATATTTCTGCACTTCAGTCTCTTCATCTGAAAAATGGGGGAGGTTGGACTTGGCTTCTAAATTTCCTTCTAGTTCTAGTTTTATGAGCCCATTAAAACTTTCTATTATACACAAGTGATCTTAGTCTTTATTCCTGGAAAAATTCAACTCAAATACATAAGTATTTATTAAGTATCTACTGTAAACAAGAGGTATTTACTTAGGACTAGGGATACACAAAAGAAAGAAAGAAAATGACAGTCCCTATGATAAAGAGTTTATATGCTTCTGAATAGAAATGGGTATAGGAGGGCAGAATATGCTATGAGTATAGAAAAGGAGTTTGGAGAGAAGTATTTAAGTTACAGAATCAGAAATTTTACAGAAATAATGCCACCAAACTGAGCCTGAAAGGAAATTGATAACCATGATTACAGTGAACATTCATAAGATCATTAAGATCTTCAAAGCATTTTATATGTGTTGAGTTATTTGACCTTCATGGCAACTCTGAAGATTGGTGCTTTTATTATTTTCATTTCTTTGATGAGGAAACTGAGCTTAGGTAAAGATAATTCTCTTACTCACAATCAATTAAGCTGGTTAATATCTAGGACAGGGTTAAATTCAGGTCTTCCTTACTACAATTTTAACACTTTTCCATTGTGCCACCTAGCTGTCTAAATAAGAATTTGGAATAAGATATATGAAAAAAATATATTTCATAGATGACATATTTTAAAAAGTGGAAGTGAAAAATGGGATGCTCAGTCCAGAAAATTACTGATAAGCAATTTTGTCAAGAATGCAGACTATATGAAATTAAACACGAGGAAATAAGTCTACAACAGTAGGTTCCAACAGTAAGTAGGAACAAAATTTTTGTGGACATTAAATATTATACTTCTAGAATAGAAGTGTAAAACACATGGCTGGCCAACCAGAAGCAGCCCATAACACTCCCAAGCATTGCCCTAACTAGATTGAAATACAATTGGGAAATATTTGTCAAATTAAAGAAATATGCAATAAAATGTAGGTAAAATTACATTTTAAAATCCCATTGATATGAAACCCACAGAGACCTTTATGTATGGATTAATGAACCCCACTTCTATTTGAGTTTGACACCACTTCTCTAGAGAAAAAGTTCTTAATTGTTTTTTTTTTTGGTATATCCAAAACTGAAGACTTATATCTATTGAAGCTACTAAAAATATTCACAGAATATTTTAAATGCATAAATAAAATGCACAGGACCACAAAGGAAATAATTATATTAAGTACAGTTATGAAAAGATATATGTTCTAAAGTTTAGGCATCCAAGATTATGAAATTCTGCATAATTGGTTGAATTTTATTCAATAATCAATAGGGGAGTATTCAAGTTTTTATTTTTTAAACAAACATGAGAGGAACATGATATGATCTTTATATTAGGAAGCTTGATTACAAATAAAAGTCTAAGATATAAAGGGAACAGTTCCAAGCACTTTGATTGGTATATAATCAATCAAGAATGCTTTTACTAATTACAAACATTGCATGACAAATCTAATTACTTAATTTAATGGTATTGATAAATAAGAATTCTTGCATAGATATCATATAAGTATATTTCATCAAAATCATTGATATTGTTTCTCTTTTTAAAGAAAGAAATAACAGTATAGACCAAATAGAGAGCAGAATTAGGATCTATGGTCAAGGATTCAGATAATCAAATATTATCATTCATTGAGCATATATTAAGCACCTACTATGTGTGAGGCATTGTCCTAACAACTGGGGATGCATAGAAAGAAAGAAAATTATTCCCCATTTTCAGGGAGTTTGTAATTTAATGAGAGAGAAGCAGCATTCAAACAGCTCTCTTCAAACAAGATATTTTAGGAAAAAAATGCATATAATCACAGAGGGAAGGCACTAACATTAATGGGGATCAGGGGAGACTTTTTGTAGAAGATGAGCGGTTAGGTGGGACTCGAAGAAACTCGCAAAGCCGAGGGATAAAGATGAGGAGAAAACGAAAATCATGGCTTAGGGTGATAGCAATTATTCAAAGGATGAAATGTCTAGAATGAATAACAGAAAGAAGATATTTCATTAGATTCCAGAGTGAATATATGTTGATCACTGGGCATGGTGGAGGGAAGCATATGAGATGTACAATAAGATTAGAAAGAAAAAATCGTGTTCCATTCAAAAGGGCTTGAAAAAGCAATGGGCAATTTTATGTTTGAACCTGGAGGCAAAAAAGGAGCTATTATAGCTTATTGAATGAGAATAGGATTATTGAAATGGTTGATATTTTCAGACCTGTGCATGAGGAACATCAATTTGACAACTGATTGGAGGATGGAATGAATGAGGAGAGATGAAGACCTACACCCAGGATGGCAGCAGTGCCAGAGGGAAGGAGAAATATATGAGATATGTTAGAAGCTAAAAAAAATAGAACTCAGCAACTGGACATCAGGAATGAAGACAATGAATGAAGAGTTAAGGATATTATCTAGGGTTCAAGTCTCAGTGACTTGGAGAATAGTGTGAATCTGCACATTAAAAAAGGAGTTCAGTAGAGCAGAGTTTAAGAGGAAAGACCATGAGTTCAATTTTGGATCTGTTAAGTTTAAGAAGTCAAAAGGACATCCAGTCCAAAGTATCCAATAGGTAGTTGGAGCTCTGAGTATGGAGACTTTGGGATATGTTAAGGCTGGATAATATGATTAGGGAATCATTAGCACAGATAAGATCATTGAATCCATAAGATCATCCAACAAAATAATACTTAGGAGGAAGAGAAGATCTATAACAGAGCCCTGCAGGATGTCACCATTAGCAAGCATACTGCATATGAAGAATCAGAAAAGGACACTGAAAAGAACAGGCAGACAGGCAGGAGGAACAAAGGAAAATAGTGCCACATAAAACTAGAGAAAAGAGAATATTAAGGAGAGGAGGATCAGCTGCAGAAAAGTCAAAAAAGATAAAGACTGAGAAAATGTCATTAGATTTTGCAATTAAGTGATCTGTGATAACTTTGGGCAGAACTGAGTGTGAGTAAAAAAAAATCCTAACAATTAAATTAATGCAAAAATGAGACTAAATTTCTTGGGAAATCATTCTCTTTCCTTGTAGTCCCTCAAGCAAGGAAGAGCTGATTTAAGAAGGAATTACTTTTCGAGTATGAGTTGGACTAAACGATCTCTGAGGTCCTTTCATTTTTAAGATCTTGTATTCCAGGGATTTTATATTCTTTGTAATGTTTTCAAAATTGAGTTCCTGGCTTTCCTTATGAAATCATATAATTTTTATATATTTCAACACCTAATTTAGTTAATCTATTTTTCATAACATACTTCCTTTCTTAACATTTTAGTCATATGTCATATCTTTCCTAATGTCAATTATACCTTTTATTACCACTACAAATTATTTTCTAAATAAGTGATATCAAGTGCAAATAGAAAACTGTACATAAGAATCCATGCGGTTGAATACTGACATTATAAAATGTAATGCTATGTTTTATTATATTTTTATTTTGCCAAATATTTCCCGGTATGTTTCAGGCCACATTTTGAAGTGTTGCAGACTATCTGTAGCCTATAGGCCTCTACTCAAGATTACTGCCTCTAGTAATTACTAGAGTCTGTGCCTTTATTTAGTAAAGCTTAAGTTTATAAATTTCATGATTATTTCCTTCTTCAATAAATTTTTCTGTGAGTTATTGGTGATCACCATTAATAGTATTTTTCTTATGTTAGACCTATGTTAAACTACATTAAGATTTTATTTATGAACAATTTTCTTCCTATCTTTCATTTTGATCTTAAAATCATCTTGATCAAATTCACAAATCTTAAGTGAAACATATTTAATTAGCTCTCATTAGAAGTACTCTATTCCATAACAAAGAGTCCATCCTTCCTATGAGATGATAAAGAGATCTAAATTCTATTATTCGATGCTATCTTCTTTAACAGTTGATCATTTCAACCTCCTTTTCTATTTTTAAGATATTATATTTATTAAGTAGCAATGTTAAAAATACTGTCTTTATCCCTAAGATCTTTAGTTTCTCTCATTCAGGACTTCATAATTCACAATGTAACCTTTTAAGTTTCTTCTGACACAATCTTTTGTTAAAGCTTTAGTGACTTAACCTTTGTCAGATTCACACAGTAAATAGAAGAGGGGGGATTTAAACTTAAATTTTCTGCTTCTGGACTTCAAGTCCCAAGCTCAAACCAAAGTACTGCCAAGATGCCTCCTAATTACTAGATCCATACATATAATTGGGATCACCACTACAAACTAATAATTGATTTTTCCTAAAATAAGAGGAAGAGTGCAGGCCAGGTTCCACTTAGAAAATGGTGCTGAGCCTCCAACAACTGCAAACTGTCCATCCCTGAGCAAAAAACACCCTTCAACAACAAATGTTCTTTCAAAAATACCATATGGTTGCCATTTTTGGAATACTACAAGTTCCATAGCACACAAGTCTTGGGTGAATTAAAAGACAATGGGGAGTTGTATAGTATTTGTGAACAGGCTATAGCATGTTTTCAGTGCTCATCATATCACACTTAATGCATGGCATAAAGAATATCATTAAGGAGTAATATTGCTGAATAAATAATGTACTGCCCAGGTGGCAAGAATGAGGCAGGGGTTTTTCCAGGAAGATAGCAGCTTAGATGGAGTGAATCTTAAAACCTCTACACCCTTACAAACCAAGATAGAAAACAATGTGCTTCAAGAAGAAAGAGGACCAAATCTAATAAGGGGACAGAGCAGGGGGAACCCTAATGAAGCATAACTAAAGAGGTACTCCGAGAAAAAGCCTTCAATTCTTGAACTGTCAGATCTGAGGGCATAGAAGGGGAATCCCAGGATCCCAGGATGCCTACCCCATGTCCTGTGTGTGGTCTTCAATGGCTGGGGAAATCTTAGGGCCAGTGGTCGCACAGGTCGGGACAGAGGCCCTTGCTGGCACTGGACTCAGGGAGTTAAACACAGGCAATGGAGAGGTGACTGGAGGAGAAAATCAGAGAAATACAGCAAAAACACCTGGAAGATGGTGGCTTAGAGAAAGCCAAACCCCAGGGCGCAGACAATGTGGCTTCTTTATACCGAGATAAAGAACACAGGGATTAAAGAGGAAAGAAAACCAGATCAAACACAGTGGACAGCTCAGAGGGACCCCACTGCTGGAGAGCTCAGTTCAGCAAAAACACTCCTTCTTGTTCCCCCACATTTTGTTTTTGTCTGTTTGTTTGTTTTTTCCTCCCTTTGAGGTTTTAGCCAAAGGGCAGATACAGGAATAAGATTAATCCTATCAATACAGGATTAATCCCAACAATTGGAAAGACAGGAAGTCTTCAGAGGGCAGAGAGAGTAACTACAAACCTCCTTGCCAGCTGGGGGAAGATCTTTCATCAAAGATCTTTAAATACATCTACTCAAACTAACAGAACAAAAAAGGGAAAAACTTGAGTAAGCAACAGAAAAACAGAAAAGAAATGACAATTGACAGCTTCTTTCAAAGAAGTGGAAAGAGAGCAAATGAAAGAGATATAGAAGAAGAGGAAGTAGTTCCAGCGAACTGGACACAGGCTTTGGAAGATCTCAAAATTCAATTAACTCAAGAATTTAAAACTCAATTAATTCAAGAACTTCAGGAACTCAAAAAGCAAGCAAGAGAGGCTGAAGAAAATTTGAAAAGGGAAATGCATGAACTAAAACAAGAAAATAAAGTTTTAAAATCCAGAATTGGCCAGCTTGAAAATGAAGGAAAGAAGACAAAAGATGATCTACAAAAAAAAAATCTAACCAGAAAGAGAAGGATGACCAAAAAGCAAGGGATGAAATTCAGTCTTTAAAAAACAGAACTCAACAACTAGAAGAAAATGACTTCACAAGGCAGCAAGAATATATTAAACAAAATTTAAAAAATTAAAAATTTGAGGAGAATATGATACACCTCATTGATTCAACCAAAGATCTAGAGAACAGAGCTAGAAGAGACAACTTAAGAATTATTGGTTTATCAGAACATCATGATAAAAGAAAAAGTTTAGATAGCATTTTACAAGAAATAATCAGAGAAAATTGCCCAGAAATTCTTGACCAAGAGGGAAAAGTAGAAATCGACAGAATCCACAGATCACCTCCTACATTTATTCCACAACTGACAACTTCCAGGAATATTATAGCCAGATTCAAAAAAATATCAGACCAAGGGAAAAAATACTACAAACTGCTAAAAAGAAGTCATTCAGATATCAGGGAACCACAGTTAGGATAACACAGGATCTGGCTGCATCTACATTGAAGGACCAGAAGGCACGGAACACAATTTTCCGGAAGCAAGAGAACTGGGTCTACAACCAAGAATCAACTATCCAGCAAGACTAACTATATTATTGCAAGGGAAAGTACGGTCATTCAATAAAATCGAGGACTTCCAAATATTCAACAAGAAAAAAAAAAACAGACTTAGAGAGTTTGCTGCCCAAACCCAGAACTCAAGAGAATCAATACAAGGTAATTAAGAGAATGAGGGCAGGAGAAAATAATTCTTTTTTTTAAGGGACACAACAAGTTCAATCATTTTACATCCCAAGAAGAAAAGAAGGTATTGGCAAATATTAAAAATTATTATTACCAACAGGTTAACTAGAAGAAGTTTACATAAAGGGAACAGGGACAAACTGTATAGGAAAAAATGTCAAGCAATATATAAATATATATATGTATGTATTTAGGTATGTATGTAGGTATGTAGGTATAAATATACACGAAACAGGGAGGGGAAAGATAATAGTAAGAAAAATAGGAAAACAAATAAAAAGGAATAGATTTATATACCATAAAGAAGCACATGGGACCAACAGAGAAAAATAACAATACACTGTAAGGGTAAAGAGGTTAGAGAGAAGAAATATTTAATAATTAAGTGCATTGAAATCAACTTAGAGAAGTACAATAAGCTCCATAAGTGAAGATAATTGATTCACACCCTATAGAGATTTAGAAGGGTAACAAAAGGACTGGTGGGCAGGGAAGCAATACTAGGGAGAGAGCTTGGGGGGGTGCTTCATGTGGTTTTAAAGAACAATAAGAGGGGAATAAGAAGGGAGGGGGAAGAAAGGGAAGTACAACAAAGGAGGGGATTATAGGAATTGATTAAAAACAAAGCACTGGTATAAAAGGAAACAGTGAAAGAAGAAAGGACTGGACTAGTAGAGAGAATCAAAATGTCTGGGAATACACAGTTGATAATTATAACTCTGAATGTGAATGGGATGAACTCACAAATAAAACAGAAACAAATAGCAAAGTGGATTAGAAACCAAAATCCAATCATATGTTGTCTACAAGAAACACATATGAGACACAGACATACATAAAGTGAAAATGAGAGGATGGAGCAAAATCTTTTGAGTTTCAAATGAGAAAAAGAAGGCATAACTACATCCTAATAAAAGACAGTATAAATAATGAAGAAATATCAATACTCAAAATGTATGCATCAAATGTTATATCTTCCAAATTTCTAAAGGAGAAGCTAGTGGAGCTCAAAGATGAAATAGACAGAAAAACCATACTAGTGGGGGACCTCAACCTTCCCCTATAAGATCTAGATAAGTCAAACGAAAAAAATAAATTAGAAAGAGATAAGAGAGGTGAATGAAACCCTAGAAAAATTAGAGTTAATAGATATGTGGAGAAAAATAAATAGGGACAAAAAGGAATACACCTTCTTTTTAGTAGCACATAGAACATTCACAAAGACAGACCATGTAATAGGGCACAGAAACATGCCAAACAAATGCAAAAAAGCAGAAATAATAAATGTAACCTTCTCAGATCATAATGCAATAAAAATAGTTATTAGTAAGAATACATGGAGAGACACACCAAAAACTAATTGGAAATTAAATAATATGATTTTCCAAAAAAATTTAGTTAAAGAAAAAATCACAGAAACAATTAATAATTTCATTGAAGACAATGACAATGATGAGCCATCTTACCCAAACCTATGGGATGCAGCCAAAGCAGTTCTAAAGGGAAAATTTATATCACTGGGTGTATATATTAACAAATTAGGGAGGACAGAGGTTAATGAATTGGACAATACAACTTAAAAAACTAGAAAATGGACAAATTAAAAATCCTAAGATGAATACTAAGTTAGAAATACTAAAAAACCAAAGGAGAAATTAATAAAATTGAAAGTAAAATAACTATTGAATTAATAAATAAGACAAGAAGCTGGTATTTTGAAAAAAAACAGATAAAATAGACAAAGTACTGGTTAATCTAATTTAAAAAAGGAAAGAAGAAAACCAAATTAATAGTATCAAAGATGAAAAGGGAGACCTCACCTCTAATGAAGATGAAATTAAGGCAATCATTAAAAACTATTTTGCCCAATTATATGACAATAAATTTAGCAATCAAGGTGATATGGATGAATATTTGCAAAAATATAAATTGCCTAGATTAACAGCAGAAGAAATAGAATACTTACATACTTAAGTAATCCAATATAAGAAAAAGAAATTGAACAAGCCATCAAAGAACTCCCTAAGAAAAAAGAGCCAGGGCCTGATGGATTCACAAGTGAATTTTATCAAACATCCAAAGAACAACTAAGTCTAATACTATACAAACTATTTGATATAATAAGCAAAAAAGGAATCTTACCAAATTCCTTTTATGACACAAATATGGTACTGATTCCAAAGCCAAGGAGATCAAAAACAGAGAAATAAAATTACAGACCAATCTCCTTAATGAACATAGATGCAAAAATCTTAAATAGAATACTAGCAAAAAGACTCCAGTAAGTGATCAAGAGGGTTATTCATCATGATCAGATGGGATATATACCAGGAATGCAAGGATGGTTCAACATTAGGAAAACCATCCACATAATCACCCATATCAACAATCTAACAAACAAAAATCACATGATTATCTCAATAAATGCTGAAAAAGCCTTTGAAAAAATACAACACCAATTCCTACTGAAAACAGTAGGAAGTATAGGAATAGAAGGTCCTTTCCTAAAAATAATTAACAGTATATATCTTAAACCATCAACAAGCATCATATGCAATGGAGATAAATTAGAATCTTTTCTAATAAGATCAGGTGTGAAACAATGATGCCCATTATCACCTCTATTATTTAACATTGTACTAGAAACACTAGCAGTAGCAATTAGAGAAGAAAAAGAAATTGAAAGTATTAAAATAGGCAATGAGGAGACTAAGCTATCAGTCTATACGGATGATATGATGGTCTACTTAAAAAATCCTAGAGAATCAACTAAAACACTAGTAGAAATAATCAACAACTTTAGCAAAGTTGCAGGATATTAATAAATGCACATAAATCATCAGCATTTCTATATATTTCCAACACATCACAGCAGCAAGAGGTAGAAAGAGAAACACCATTTAAAATAGCCCTAGACAATATAAAATACTTAGGAATCTATCTACCAAAACAAACACAGGAATTATACAAACATAACTACAAAACACTTTCCAAAAAATTAAAACTAGATCTAAACAATTGGAAAAACACTGAGTGCTGATAGGTAGGATGAGCTAACATAATAAAAATGACAATTCTACCCAAATTAATTTACCTATTTAGCACCATACCTATCAAGCTACCAAAACACTTCTTTACTGAATTAGAAAAAAACTATAACAAATTTCATTTGGAATAACAAAAGATCAAGAATTTCAAGGGAAATAATGAAAAAAAAAGTGTGAAGGAAGGGGGAGTAGCAGTACCAGATATTAAACTATACTATAAAGCAGCAGTCATCAAAACAATATGGTACTGGCTAAGAGAGAGAGAGAAGGATCAATGGAATAGACTTGTGGTAAATGACATCAGCAAGACAGTGTATGATAAACCCAAAGAGCCCAACTTTTGGGACAAAAATCCACTATATGACAAAAACTGCTGGGAAAATTGGAAAACAATATGGGAGAGGTTAGGTTTAGATCAACATTTCATACCTCACACCAAGGTAAATTCAGAATGGGCGAAAGACTTGAATATAAAGAAGGAAACTGTAAGTAAATTAGGTGGACACAGAATAGTATACTTGTCAGATCTCTGGGAAAGGAAAGATTTTAAAACCAAGCAAGAGTTAGAAAAAATTACAAAATGTAAAATAAATAAATTTGATTACATTAAATTAAAAAGCTTTTGTTCAAACAAAATAAAATGCAACCAAAATCAGAAGGGAAACAACAAACTGGGAAAAAATCTTTATAACAAATATTCTGACAGAGGTTTAATTACTCAAATATACAAGTAGCTAAATCAATTGTATAAAAATCAAGCCATTCCCCAATTGATAAATGGGCAAGAGACATGAATAGGCAATTTTCAGATAAAGAAATCAAAAGTATCAATAAGCACATGAGAAAGTGTTCTAAATCTCTAATAATTAGAGAAATGCAAATGAAAACAACTCTGAGGTACCATCTCACACCTAGAAGATTGGCTAAAATGATAGCATGGGAGAGTAATGAACATTGGAGGGGATGTGGCAAAATTGGGACATTAATGCACTGCTGGTGGAGTTGTGAACTGATCTAACCATTCTGTATGGCCATTTGGAACTATGCCTAAAGAGTGATAAAAGAATGGCTGCCTTTTGATCCAGCCATAACATTGCTGAGATTGTACCACAAAGAAATCATAGATAAACAGACTTGTACAAAAATATTTATAGCTGCACTCTTTGTGGTGGCAAAAAACTGGAAAGCAAGCATATGCCCTTCAATTGGGGAATGGCTGAACAAATTGTGGTATATCCTGGTGATGGAGTACTATTGTGCTCAAAGAAATAATAAACTGGAGGAATTCCATGTGAACTGGAAAGACCTCCAGGAATTGATGTAGAGTGAAAGGAGCAGAGCCAGAAGAACATTGTACACAGAGACTGATACACTGTGGTAAAATAGAATGTAATGGACTTCTGGACTAGCAGCAATGCAATGACCCAAGACAATTCTGAGGGATTTATGGAAAAGAAAGCTACCCACATTCAGAGGAAGAACTACAGGAGTGGAAACACAGAAGAAAAACAACTGCTTGAACACTTGGGTTGATGAGGACATGATTGGGGATGTAGACCCACAAAGACCACACCATTGTAACTATCAATAATATGTAAATAAGTCTTGACTGACCATACATGTTAAAACCAGTGGAAATGCAAGTTAGCTAAGGGCGTTTGGGGGGAGGTTTGAGAGGGTGAATGGTAAAGTAAAAACATGAATTATGCAACCATGGAAAATTTTTCTAAAAATAAAAAATAAAAAAAGAATGAGGCATAAAAGATAAAAGCCAAAGTATTTCACTGGCTCCCAGGAAATATTCAAAACCCAGAAGAAGCTCTCAAATCACTTTGCCTCACTCCTTTGTGGAGAATGTATTGAAGATTGTATACTAACAGGATGAGAAGATATGGAATTGTTACTTTTTATTGAATCTCTCATTATATCTATCCTCTTCTCTGATACTGCTGCCATCCCAGGTTAGGTCTTTACTATAATACATTTGAACAATTATAATAGTCTTCTGGTTGGCAATTATGCCCCATCTTTCTATTAATAAAAAATTTAAAATGTAATAAAAACACCATAAAGTTCAGTTCTTACTGGATTCAAAATCTACTGATGGGCATTTATAACCAATCTACTTCCTATCTTTCTATACACTGAGACATATTGATGCTAACCTCCTTGCTATTCCTTTTATGAGGGACGTGTTATCTTTAGATATCTCTAACAAGTTCCCCCCAAATCAAGATATATAGGAAATTAACTGCAATAAAAACTACAAATAAAATGTCCAAAATGGCAAAAGCTGAAGATTTTGAGTCATATAACCAATAAAAATGAAGAACTAAAAATTTCTCTGATCTTCATGAACTTTAAAATCTTTCCGAAATAGGAACTGCCTCAAGAAATGAAAAAATTTCATCTGTATCCACAATATAAGATACCGAGGTCCCTCATGAGGTAAGAATTCAATGAATTGCAGACAGTGGATTCAAAATAACCAACATTCACACATCACTACCCACCACAGTATAACAACAATGATACACAAGCTCATGCATGTACTTCCAATCAAATTCACTCTATCCTTACCCACTCTCTACCCAATGGTTGGGAAAATTCTATGGCAGAAACTTAATAAGATTGGGAAATCAGTAAAACAGCACTTTGTGCCTCAAAAGAGTTCAGACTGATATCTAAAAAACATAGAGTACTGGGCCATGAGGTATATATTTCACTATGCCTAAGACCCCTGCAGAAATCACTGAGAACAGAGATTAAATCTTGAGAAAAGTTAATTTCCCAGCATGGTCATAGGCTAAGGCAGCTTTGAGGCCCAATCCTCACATAATATAATGTATTTTTACACTAAAATTATCAAAGATGTCAAGTTGAAAAAAACTACTAAAACCATAGTCTTAGACAGATAAACAGCAGCTATATTAATAATAGAATGAATATGGACAACAGAGCAGCTAAAAAGATTCAGAATCTATGACTAAATATTGGAAGAGAGGAAATCAATCAAAACCTATACAGCAGAATGTTTCTATTTGGCTTAAAAGAAAAAATAATTGTGAATGCAATATTTATTGTGTGAACAACAGAAATAATTGGAATAGAAAAATGTGAATTCACAGTTGCAAGTCTCATTAAAGAAACAATATGCTTTCATCTACACTTATAAAGTGCAGAATTTGGTAAGGAATCTGAGGGAAAGGACAAGAAGGGCCAGGAAAAAAGTGGTAGCCTGTTCTGATTTCATTTTGCATCAGTTCACTTTTTTTCCCAGTTTTGTTTTGTTTTTGTTTTTTCTGAAAGTAACCCCCTCATTATTTCTTTTTTTTAAACCCTTACCTTCTGTCTTGGAGATAATACTGTATATTATCTCCAAGGCAGAAGAGTGGTAAGGGTAGGCAATGGGGGTCAAGTGACATGCCCAGGGACACACAGCTGGGAAGTGTCTGAGGCCAGATTTGAACCTAGGACCTCCTGTCTCTAGACCTGGCTCTCAATCCACTGAGGTACCCAGCTGCCCCCCCTCATTATTTCTTATACCAAAATATTATTTCATCACAATCATATATCACAACTTATTAAATGCCATATCGCAACTGAAGGGCATATTCCTTGATATCTAATTCCTTGCCAAGAGAAAAATAAATTATCTAATTATTTTAATAATATAGATCTTTTACATTTTTCTTTGATCTCCCTGGGATATAGGCCTAGTAGTGATATTCTTGGATCAAAGGTGAGCAATACATTATATTCCTTTGAGCAACATTTCCAAATTGTTCTCCAAAATGATGACTGCTCCAACAACATTCCATTAATACACCTATTTCCCCACATTCCTTCTACCATTTTCATTTTCCTTTTACGTCGTGTTAACCAATCTGATAGGTAAGAGGTGGTCCTCAGATTTGTTTACATAACATTTCCTTAATTATTACTATTTAATAGTATTTTTATCAAGATTATTGATGGAACTTTTCTTCTGAAAGCTACATTTCCCTATTCTTTGATCTTTTATCAATTGGGAAAAAGTATTTTTTTAAAAATACACTTAGTTTGGCTCCCTATATATTTAATGATACCATTAACAGAGGAACTTGCTGTGAATTTTTTTCAAGTTTCCTGCTTTCCTTCTAATTTTGGCTGAATTGGTTTTATTTGTATAAAACCTTTTTTAGTTCATATTAAAATTATCTCTTTTACTTCCTATGTTACTCTTTATCTCATTTGATCATATTTTCTTCCCTTATCTACAGATCTTTCAGATGATTTTTTTTCATGACAGCCTAATTTATTTTTGTCACTCTTTATGTATAGTCCATTTACCTATTTTGATCTTATTTTAGTGTGTTGTGTGAGATGTTGGATTATGTCTAACTTCTTCCAAATTACTTTCCATCTTTCTTTGCGATGTTAGCCAAATAATGAATTTTTGTCCCAGAAGATTAGATCTTTTAGATTTTTCAAACACTACATTACTATGGTCATTTACTACTATGTGTCTTGTATATGATCTCTTTCAATGATCCACCACTTTTTTTCTTACACAATGCCAATTTGTGTTGATGATTATTACTTTTTAATATAATTTGAAATGTAGTACTGCTAGGCTACTTTTTTCTGTCACATTTCTTTTCATTTATTCCCTTCATATTCTTCATATTAAAACAAATTTACAGATGTATTTCTTATCATTTTTCTAGTTCTGTAAAATAATTCTTTGGTAGTTTAATATGTATGGGACTAAATGAAGAAATTAATTTAGGTAAAATTATCATTTTAATTGTATTGTTTCTGCCTACCCATGAACAATTAATACTTCTCCAATTGTTCTTCTTTCTCTGTGAGTGACTCTTATTCCTGCCTTTTTTTTTAACATAGTAGATTCTGCTCTAGTTTTTTTTTATTTATTTTTAGTCTATAGGTATATTTCTGCTTAAAGTGTCTTTTTTTTTTGTAATTTTATATGGTTGCATTTGGTTTCTAATTCATTCTGTTATCTGCTTCCATTTTATGGGCTAGTTAATCTCATTCATATTCATATTAATGACCACTAACTGTGCATTTCTTTTTATCCTGTTTTCTACTATTTTTGTCATCATTTTAATGTTTTAACCTGTCTATCTTCTAAAGTCTCTTTCTTATGACCTTTCATTTACACTCCATTTTATATGCACTCCTCTTATCCTTTTTCCCTTCTAGTTCATTGAAGTTTTTCTTTTGAGATCTCTTTCAGGAAGTTATCAGTGTATTATTTCAGTTTCTATTTTGTTCTCTAGGTCTAGGATATTGGGACAGTTTTCTTGATATTTTCTTGAAAAATGCTATCTACACTATTTCTTTGGTCATGGATTTCAGGTAAAACAATAATTCTTAAATTATCTTTCCTCAATCTGATGCTTAAGTTAGTTATTTTTCCAATAACATTTTTTCACTTTTTCTTCAAATTTTCAATTATTTTGTGTTTGTTTTATTGTTTCTAGATATCTAACAGAGTTATTAGCTTCCATTATTGGCCCAATTCTAATTATTAAGGAATTATGTTCATCAGCAAGCTTTTTTGCCTCTTTTTTCAATTTGGATAATTCTACTTTTTAGGTAATTTTTTTCTTCAGTGATTTTTATGCCACTTTTACTGTTAGGCTAATTTCATTTTTAAGTGTTATTTTTTTCAGTATTTCTGTTCCTCTTTTACCAAGACTTTAATCATCTTGTCAATATTTTTTCTTGCCTTCATTTTTCTTCTCATTTCTATTCTACTATATACTTTTTTGAATTAAAAAATAGATTTTTTGGAATTCTTCTTGAACTTGTATTGAATTCACATTATTTCTTTGAGATTTTGCTTATAGCTATTTTGACATGACTGTCTTCTTTTGATTTTGTGTCTGGATATTATGTTCAGGTTATTTTATTTTTCTTGGTGTTTGTTTTCCAAGCATATTTCTTTACTTCGAACTTTATGTTAAAGATGTGTTCTTTTCTGAAGAATGGGGAACTGCCCCAGGTTTTAGGCTTTTTCACATTGCTATTTTCAGTGCTAGTTACAGCAGTTTGGAATTATCTCATGCTTCCATATTGTCGTGATCTAAGGAGATGTATGGTTACTGCTTGCTTATGATGGTGGTCAATATTTCCCCTGAAGATCCTGCTCTCATATGAAAAAAATATTTCTTTGCAAATCCCTGCTCCCATGTGACTGAAACCAGTACTTCTGCTCAGGGATCTTGATCTTTTGTTATGGAAAAATGATGCTGATTCTCAGGACCTCTGATCCCTTAGATAAGCAAGTACTTTTCTTATCCCTGGAATTGTGACCTAGAAATGGATATAGACAGTGGAGTTGCCAGCCATCAGTCTTTCTAATGCCCAATGATAGCATATGGATGCCCTATATTCTCTCTCTGTCACCACTGGCAAAACCAACCTCTGGTATTGCCACCACACGGTCCTGGATCCAATCATTACTTTATTGTCATAGACCTTTCTTTCTGACCTTCTAAACTATCTTGGTTCAGAAAAAAAGTTCTCACTCCAATCTTTTATTTTCTCTGTCACTCCAGAATTCTAAATGAGCATTACTTTAAAGCTGTTTAGAAGGAAATAGTGGTGAGATTTGGTTGTTTCCTTTACTCCCATTTCTTATTCCTCAGCCCCCAAGAAGTCCAATGATTAAAAGCCATGTGAAAAAAATATTTCAAAGTACTGTTTAATGAATATTAAACATAAGTATAATGAATATTATAGAATCGTGCTCTATGAAAGGAAGAATAAAATGGATAGAAAGAATCATAGAAAAATCAACAAGAAATGAGGCAGAATCAACTAAGTAGAATCAATAAAACAATATACCCTATGACAACAGCAATGTAAATGGAAACACCAAAAATTTAAGAAAATATATTCCAAAATTATAGAAGAACAAACATGGTTGCAAAGAATAGAAATGAAAGGAAATCTCTGTCCCACCCTTTGCAGGGTGGAAGGCCTCAAGGCTTCAAGTGTTCAGATTTCATACTATGAATTGATTAGTTATTTTGACTTTTTTCCTATTATTTTTATTGTTTTGTCTTTAAAATTAATACCTGTTATATGGGATGGTTTTATGGGAGTGAGATGGGATGAGATATTAGAGGAAATTATAGTGATATATGAAAGGAAGCAAATTAATTTAAAATTAATTAGAGAAAAACCAAAATGAACAAAAGCCATTAATTTTCAGAATAGTTTTCAAAAAGACTTTAAATGAGAGCTGATTTGATCAAGGAGTCAAGAACTATGAAGATGCCTTTATTTCTATACTAATGGCCTTCACATTGCCACCCCCATTGGTGGTCAAAAATCATTTGCCTCTCCTACCCCAAATACTACCTTGAATTTAAGTAAGAGATTCCAATTTGAAAAGGGTAAAAGTCATTGATCATGCTGTCACCTAACTTGGGCCAATAATTTATTATTTTTAAGCCTCAGTTTTCCTCATCTTTTAAGACCAATTAATGGAAAATAAAGCTGAGGAGTTAGAGTAGATACAATATGATAGTCAAATCTCTTAATCTGACTATTCTGAAATCTTGAAAGAAAAAATCTCAACTGTCTTTATGTATTTTGAAATTACAATCAGTGATTATAGATTAAACCACAATATGTCCTAGAAGTTTTTCTCAATATATTTTGGTTTATATGTAACATTTTAGTGTAACATTTTTATTAATTTACTCCCAAATGTGATTATGATACAAAGTGACAGGAGAAATTTGTTTTGTTCAGTCAACATAGCAATAAGCCAAAGTTAAAGATGTATGTTAGAATTAAACATAGATATTCTAAATTGGAGTCTAAACAGGTGACAGTTTAGTATATAGAATAACTTGAAGAAAAAATGCATCCAAACTCTAGCTCACCCATTAAAACATTTTAATTTTTTCAATAGTGAGTCTTTACGTGGTCCTTTCTACTTCAATATCCTCTTTTTCATTAATTAAAAATAGTTATTGGGGGCAGCTGGGTGACTCAGTGAATTGAGAGCCATGCCTAGAGACAGGAGGTCCAGGGTTCAAATCTAACCTCAGACATTTCCTAGCTGTGTGACCCTGGGCAAGTCACTTAATTGCCTAGCTCTTACTGCTCTTCTGCCTTCGAACCAATACACAGTATTGATTCTAAGTCAGAAAGTAAGGGTAGTTATTAACTTCAAAAAATAAGTCTATGATCTTTAAGATCATATAAAACACATAAAACAGTTAACAATAAGAGAAATGTGAAACAAACAAACTGAAGTTTTACTTTACACTCAGAAAATTTTGAAAAATAACAAAAGGTGAGAATGGTGAGTGTTGAAGAGGTTATGGAATATGGGCAGACTATTTTCCTGTTGATGGAGTTATGGATTGGCCTATTTTGGAAAGCAAATTAAAATTTTGTAAAGAAAGTGCCTGAAATGACTATCTATACCTGTTATGGGCAAACTACGGCCTGGAGGCCAGATGTGGCCCCCTGAAATGTTCTATCTGGCCTCACGATAATCTGACAAATACAATGAGTAGGATACAATACAATGAAACTTCAAAAGAGTTGCCTTAGAAACAGACTGACAGATGAGCATTTCCTTTCCTTTGGCCCCTCTTTAAAAAGTTTGCCCATGACTGATCTATACCATTTGAACCAGAGATTCTTCTGCTAGGTATGTAATCCAAGGTTAATATAAAAACATTTTCACCACTCCTTTGAAAAAAGAATGCAAAAGGTAAACTTATTTTGACTTTTAAAATTAAAAGCAGGGACCATAAAATATTACTTAGTCAATAAATAAAATAAATATTTTGGAAAAAAAGAAAGATCATGTATGAAAATAGTTATAGCAGGCTTTTTGTAATATCAAAGAGATGGAAACAAAATAGATATTCACTATTTTAGTCAATAGCTAAACTAATTATAGTACCTGAATATAATAGAATATTATTGTGATATAATAAATATGAATACAGAGAAACATGGGAAGATAACATGACCTCATGTAAAGTAAAATAAACAGAATCTGGAAACAATATATACAATGACTATATGTATAAATGAGAACAAAAACAATACAATTTAAAATAAATGTTGTAAAATTATAATTCCAAATTCTAGCTTCCAAGAAGAGGCATAAGAAAGCACTATATCCCTGTCTTTGCAGAAGTGGAAGATTAAAGCGCAGAATGTCATGATCTTTCAATTGGTTAATCTTTCTAATTCTTTCATATTTTTATTCATCATGAATAATGACTTTCTAGATGGAAAAGGAAAAGGAGATATTTTGGGAAAGATAGGTGATATAAAAGCCATCAATCAAAATCCATTTTTAAAACATCTTATGTTCTCCACATTCCTAATGATGGTTTTATTCATGCGGTGTTGGTCCATCTATATTTCTATCCCATAGGAATTTTATACTGCAAAGTGATTCCCTCCAAAAGGAGAAAAATTCCTCATAGGATTCGTCATACAACTCCTTCTCAAGGGAGGTATTCTCTGTAGGAATAATGTAAGTCAAGATGATTACTTCCAAAATATGAGTCCACATTTCAAATGAGGGAGATATCATAACCTTTTGCTTGGTCTATGCCTCCCCTCCTCTGAAAAAAAAAAAAAAAAAAGGAAAATGGTTTGGAGCTTTCTAAGCTTGAACTAATTGACTTCTGTACTAAAATTTTCCTTAAATCTTTAGTCCTATACTCCCAAACAGAACCATTATGGATATCCAGGTATTTGGATAGATTGAGATAATGGGGAATCTCTGAGCAAATTGCCTGGGTTATGTAGTTCTCATGCTGCCCTTTTTAGGACTTTGGGATGATATGTTGAAAACAGAATTTGGTAATGTTATATTCCCAGAAATTGTTTCCCTTGGTAACAGAACAGAAGGTGGCAAAATAAGCAGATTTGAAGGTAAATTATTCAGAGTTCTTTCTCTATAGCACTGATTTTTTTTCCTATAGAGTAGGGTAGCTTGCTGTATTGGTGTTGAATATCTTGCCTGAGGCTATTGCCTCAACATGATTGACATCTGATAAAAACCCTATGATCTAGAGGCCTGTGTTACATGGAGCCCCCTGTATTCAATTTAACTTTTTATGATGATAATAATTTACTTATCTAGAACACTTTTAGGTCAGTTGACAAGAGTTTACAAAAGTGCAAAGAAAGTGCACAACAGTCTCTGCTCTCAAGGAGCTCACATTCAAATAGGAGGGGCAACATGCAAAAAATAATATATAAAGAGAATTTAAACAAAGTTTTAGATCCACAAATATAGCTAGACAGTATAGTGGAATAAAATACTGGGCTTAGAATCCAGAAGATGAGTTCAAATGCTGCCTGCACATGAAGAAGTGACTAAATCCATCTCAATCCCAGTTTGCCTGTAAAATAAGGGATTTTGATTCTGTGACCACTAAATTTATTTTCCTATGAAGACGGTATTTAAAAGAGGGATGGATTTGATGCCAGAAAGTCCAGCGTTCAAAGCTACCTCTTATATCTAATAGCTTGTGTGATTATGGCAAAGTTATTTAACTTCTCCCAGTTTGGTTTCCTCATCAGTAAAATAGGGAGTAGACTAACACCTACCTCAGCATTGTTATGAGGATCAATTGAGACACTATGTTTTATAAACTTTTAATATCCTGCATGAGAAAACTGAGATTTAGAAAAGTATTGTCTGAAGGAGTTAGTGCAATTTACAAAAAGAAAATAATGTGGACTGGACCACTGGCTACTTAAAATGGAATATTATAAACTCGGCATTATCTCAACATTAGATTGTTTTTGCAAAAATCCCAATGCTAAGGGGAGTTAAGATAACATAGTGAAAGTGTCTAATTTCAAATATTTTTGACAAAGAGTAAAATAGGTGGTTGATAAGAAATATATCTTTGTATTACCCAATGGAAAAATTACCATATGCTATCTCATAACCTATGTTTTATTTTTTCTTCCAGGATACTATTATAGAAAAAAACAGCAGATTTGGAATCAGGTCATTTGTGTTTATATCCCTACTCTTTTTGCTTTGTCTGATCCTGGGAAAATCATTAAACTTCTTTTAAGTTGTGAGGCACATTGAGAGCACTGACCAAACATGTGTATCTTATTCATAGTAAGTATTAAATAAATGTTTATTAAATCATTGACTTGAATTAACATTCTAAAATCAAATTACATTACAGACTCTAAATTCCAAGGTTCATATCTTAAACTGTGTGTCTATCCCAGAGCACCATACTCCAAGAACAATGAGTATGTAATAAATATTTGTGGGATAAAATTGAATGGAATGAAAATAAACTTTTCTTTATGTTTGTTTGATTCCATTCCTTCTCCCTGTCTTCCATCTGATTAACTTACCCATCCTTCAAAACTCAGAGGAAGCCTCACCTCACCCTGCCTCTTCTGTGAGGATCCTTATAATTGAACCAAGTATAAAGTGATTTTTTTCTTGCTCCAAATTCCCCTGCATTTAACAAGGTTGCCATTTATTTGGCTTTCATAAAGGAAAAAATAGGTTTTTGAGCTCTAGTTCATCACAAAAGTCACCTAGTTCAGTCTCTGCATTTTATAGATGAAGCACCTGAGGCCAGGAGAAAGTAAGGGACTTGCTCAAGGTTTTATATATATATATATATATATATATATAATAAAAAGAAAGANTTTTTGACTGACTGAATTTGAAGTCTGAGGATATGCTCTGATACTTTCTACCTATGTGACTTTGGGGAAACTCATTCCTTTGAATCCCATTTTCCTCATTTATAGAATGGGATAATAATTTTTAAAAATGAAGTGAGATAATATAAATAAATCACTTTGCAATTCTAGAATTTTGGGATATTATTATTTTTCCTTATAGCTCTGAGTCACATGTAATATAGCTACTATTTAAGTTGCTTCTTTAGTTGTCTTTGTCTTCAAAAGATCAATAATTTAAACAGCAAATAATAAGTCCTATTGTTTTAATCTAATTTAATTTAATTAGACACTAAGAATACAGACAGAAAAAAGAGCCCTAATTTCTTATTAATGCATTTCTTAATTGAACCATCTCTCTCTCTCTCTCTCTCTCTCTCTCTCTCTCTCTCTCTCTCTCTCTCTCTCTCAGTATACTTCCCGAAACTGATATATTGTGGCACAATTGAATGTAATAGATTTTTCTACTAGCAGCAATGCAATGATCCAGGACAATCCAGAGGAACGTAGGAGAAAGAATGCTATCCACATCCAGAGAAAGAACTGTGGGAGTAGAAACTCAGAAGAAAAACATGGTTCATTGGGGATATGATTTGGGTTTTGGTGTTAAAATATCAAATTCTATTGCAAATATGAATAACATGGAAATAAGTTTTGAACACTGATACATGTATAACCCAGTGGAATCACTTGTCAGGTCTAGGAGGCGGGGAGGGGAAGAGGGGTGAGAAAAATTATGAATCATGTAACCATGGGAAAACATAAGAAATAAACAAAAAAGAAAAAAAGAAAGAAATTATTATTCCTCCTCAAGTTAAGCCTGTCCTTGTAACAAAAAATTATACAAAAATACTTTTTAAGTGCCATCAGCTAATAATGTATGCACCATTTTGCCCCAGTAGTCCCTGGCCCGAAAGAAGCATATCTCATTATATTGTCTTCTCTCTCTTATGTCAGGGTTAAATTAAGGGTTTTGACAAAATAAAAAATCAGCTTTTAATAATTTAATGAGAATATAGTAGAGTTGTAAATTAATATTATCCCTTTAAGTCAGAGAAAAGAAAACTTCTAGCAGTTTTTAACAATTAAGAATTTAGTTTAATTACAATAGAGATAGTAAAAGAATATAGTAATGGAGGGAAAGATAGAAAAGAAGAGAGATTCCTAATCTTATAACCTATACATATACCTAAAATTCCTAATATTACCTCTAACTGTCTCCTGAGGACAATTTCTTCTACCTAGCACAACCCAGGCCTAATCAAACCTACTCTGTCTATAAATTATTCACTAATTACCTAACTCCCTAAAATAAGAGACAGTTACCACTCACTTGCTCCTTCAGTTTTCTCTAGCTGTCCAACTGTCAATAGCCAACTGACCACAGATCCTTGCCTTAGAGAAAGACCTCCTGCTCTCTAGAGATGCCAGAGGCAAAAAACCCTTTAAACGCTAAAGTCAAAAGCCCTCTCAGTAAGCTCAGGCATGCCTTTATATTCCAACAACTAAATGCCAACCCTCACTACCAGCAACCAACCCCCAATGACCAACTCATGCCCAGTAGCCAACTTCCCCACAACAGCCAGCCCTAACTCTCAGCAACTGACTCACCAACTGCCAGTAACTCACTCTCCAACTTTCACCAATTCACAGCCTGCAACTGATGCTAGTTCAGCAGGGGTCTCCTTGGTTCCTACTTCCTGTCATGGTGGGCTGGTTAATCCTTACACATCTCTATGGTAAGAAGACCCCATTAAATTAAAGAAATTAAAGGATTCCTTTTTACAATCCCCCCTGTGATCCTTTGGGAAGATAGTCTCCCCAATGGTCATTTAAACATATCTAACTTATATTTATACTTTTAAAAATCTTCTAGTTAAAGGTGCTTATAATATTACACTAAATAATAGAAAACTAAAATAATAATAAAGGAAAAGGAAAGAAAAGAGAAAGAAAACAAAACCAATGGTAGATAGGTGCATTGACAAAAAGACAATTGGGGGCAATACCCTTTAGCATAAGAAATTTACATTCATTAAATACATTCAACCCCCTTCAGTTCAATCAATGTTTCCCAAAGTTCACTTTAGATCTTCTGATGTGGTGTAGGTTTCTTTATAGCATCTTCTTAAAATAGTATATTTTTCATTATTCAGAGAGTTAACAAATCCTAAAATTACACTTAAAAGATTTCAAATCTTGGATTTTATAAAATATAATGCCTAATTACAAATACTTACAAATCACAATTACAAATAATACAATCATAAATCTTAGAATTTACAAAAATTATACTCTATGGAAATTAAAAAGCTGGAGATATCAATTTAAATCTAACACTTGCTGGTTGTTAAATATCTAATATAAGGATCAGAAAGATGAATAAGTAGAAAACCCCTACCCTCAAGGAGTTAATACTGTAGTTGTGGCAGTAAGTCAGGGATATAAGATGTTTAGTTCTATTTCAGTGTTGTCTGATATACTCTAAAGTCCTAATTAAAATGCAAAATGTAACACGGGAGCTAGGATATACTTGTGCTTATTATCACACTAATAGAGAGTAGAATCCTAAGGGATAGAGACATAGGAAGGGAATGATTTGTGGCAAATGTAGAGCTACTTAGGTAGCCCTGGATAAAGATTTGTCTATACAGAGAAGTTTTGGATGACTTGAGTATCTGTGGAGGAAAGGGAAGTCACAAAGAAAAGAAAATAAGGAACGGGAAAGGAATATAATATAGACATTATATATGGTGTTATATAATGTACAGGCAGAAGATGGAGGAGGAGCATCCTTTTAAGAGAAATTTCATAATATAACCTCTAGTCAGCCTGATTCATTGGTTGCTAATATATCATAAACAGTGGAAGAATTCACCCATGGGTTATAGCAAAGTGCAAAATATGAAAGAATATTGGTCTGAAAGTCAGGTAAGTTTAGGTACATCACTTAACCTTCTGTGTCCTTCATTTTCTAAATGAGGTGACTGGATTAAATAATGATATCTTAGATATCTTCCATGTCTAAGAAAAAAATTGTCTTTTGGAATTATTGAATCATAGTTCTTCATCAAGATGGTTCTAAGCAAAGTACCATTTGCTGCAAATCTTACTGATTTGATTCAAGTTTCAAATTGCATTTACAAATATTTAATGCATCATTTTAATTAAAAGGAATATTTTATTAAATGCTCTTTAATAATAATTATTCCAACACAAAAGATTAATGAGACATGTGGTTTCTTATAGCTACTCTAATTTGTAACTACAACAATTAAATTTGAATTTGTGTGCTCAAAGGTATTCAGCAATGCAGATGTGAATGAAAGCAGTGAAGTTTACCTTAATAGCTGTGAATTCCCTTTGAAGCAGATCTGAATAGAAATCCATGCCAGCATGCCTTAGTATGAGTTAAAAAGTACACTTCTAACTTCTCTACCAAATCCTTAAAAGCAAAAGTGGACCAAAACAAGATGTGACAGCTGTTAATCTTTACAATGACTTTTCTGGAACTGACAATGTTCTCTATTTTCACCATCAGAGTATTGTTCATTGTTACAAAAAATGAGACTTGAAATCAAGGAGATACATTAAAAGCTCTTTTAAATATCTCAGGAATTAAACTAAGAAAAAAATGTTTTTTCCCAATAGAGCAAGTGTTCAAAAGCAAAATTCAACAAACTGATCCCAAGCACAGAGATCACAAGATGCCTTCTCAACCCTCAGCAGTTCCCTATTCCAACATAGCACTGCCTATCCCTACAACATTTTTATTGTATATATTCAGGAAATTAGGGTTAATTCATATGCAAAGAAATGATCCTATAAAGTGCAACAATATATTTTAAAAGAACATTAGGGAAGCCATTTTCACAAACGGAGATATGGAGATTTATATTGAAATATGTTAAAATTGAGGTAATAGACATTTTGCAAAAGTATCTGCTGCCTGGTGCTTAACAACACTGAATATTCCCCCTGCCCCTGGTAGCTTCTAATACTGCTTATAAGTTCTCTTTAAAAATGATCAATATCTAAACATTTGGAAATCTGAGCACGATCAAAATGGATGAACATGTTCAGGATAGACAATGTACTGAACCCAATCTTAGCCCTCAGGAGTGTTCCAGGAAGTGTGAATTCAGGTTCTTTTCTCTTGGAAGCCTATGTTTTCAAGAAGTAGAAACACATCATGTACTTCTTTGGTGCTTCAGGAAGTGGTGTTAATCTTGGTAACCATTAAGACAAATGATGTTTACAAATTCAATTAAAGCCTCAACTGCCTAATTTGAGCCTGGCAGTCTAGCCCTTAGAGAAGAAGTAATTTGGACTGTCTTGCCAAAAAGCCCAACAACAGAAAATATCTTCTTTTTGTGACAGGGGGACAAAAACAGAAGTGACTTTTTTCTTTTTCCTGAGTGACTTCTCCAAAAAAAGGAAAAAAAAAAAGTTGACAACTAAATACTTGATTGACTTAGATTCAAATGTTTTCAATAAACATTTATTCATTTAAATTATTTATTTCTTATTTTAGTGCTGAAGTATGCTTTCTGAGCTGAAGTGTTGAGCTAAATCATTTTAAATCTGATTGTGCTGAAAGTCACTGAATGTTTCCTTAATGAATGCATGTATGGTGCTATAGCTATGATTACAGCTGGCTATGACTAGAATTCCAATGTACTCACTGCCTTCCTAATCCTCACCTTTGTCTTTATTTCATAAGAATCTCTTGTTTGGGAATTTTGAAATATTAGCAACCAAGGCTAGGATATCAATTTGAGTGATGTATAGAGAAACCCAGACAACTGCTTTCTGCCACTCCTGCAACTTCCTTCTCCTGTCACATTGTTTTCTGATATTGGTGGTCTAATCTAAAGGGATGGAATTTAAAAGGACATGTCCTTTAATATCTTGACAGGAAATGTCATCAAACTAGGAAGCTCCATATTCAGTTTCTATGTAGTCGGACTGATTGCTATTCAATCAGTGGACAAAATTTTTTTGGGATTGGGGGTTTCTCTCTAGCTGTCATTTAAATCATATGCTTTCCTGACATATTGTCATAGAACTTTTGACCAGCACATATGTGCTTTTTCAAATAATTATTGATAACATGGGAATTAGGACAACATATTCAAGGTTGATGAAAAATGAAACAAAATGAGATGAGAAAGTTGTTAATTATGATAAATATTTTTGTGCTTTAAAGAAGCAATCTATAAAATGTTAGATTACTTGCATTAAATTTAAGGAACTTTGCTGAATGGCTAGAATAGGGTTAACTGGGTTGTGTGAACTTGATCAAAGAGCATGTACCAGATGGAAAGAGATTCTCCTGTACAAATCTTGATTCTTCCTTTGACTACTGAGCTATCAAAAACAATTGTTGACCAAAAATAAGACGAGATAAAATAGTATAGAGTTGAAAAAATCATTTCTGCAGAACATTCAATGCTTGCTTTGGAAATAACAGGATTAGCAGTTTGGGGCAGGTTTCCTAGTAGGAGATACTATGATGGGAAGTTGATTCTCTGACTCTGTGGTTATCTTAGAGTCATAGGCCTCCTAAATCATAAGAACATTGAAGAGGTAGTCCTAGGTTAAAAGAATGTAAATTCTATCTTGTTCAAACTTCAGTCTCTGAGAAACTGAATGATATCTTGTATTTTAAGTGTGAGAAGGTGACTGTTAGCTGACTGTGTTCCATCTTACGGTTCTTATAAATTTTAGATGATTTTATTTAACTCCCCTAATTCCCAGGAGCCAAGGAGTCTAAAATCTGGATCTATTTATTGATAAACTCGAGTCATTTCTGGGTCCTGTAAATTTACAAAAGCATTGCTTAGAGACAGAGAGGGATGCTGCTCTTTTTTCATAACTAATAATAATAATTCCTTATCTTATATTGTTCTGTTTTGTTATCTTTGTTTACAAAAGTGAGTTAGATCTTCAGTTCTGGGTCTTTGGCTTAGAAAGGAGGTAAGCCATTTACGCATTCATTGTCCAGCAGTATACCCATGTTAACAAATGCTACTTTGCGCAGATAATTGACTCAATTTACCTCTTTTGTTGTTTCATACGTGACTTCTTGACATTCAGCTATGACTTCCTACCAACTCTCTTGTTCACTTTTTCAATTATGAGTGTCCTTATGGTGCCATGAGTTTCTTTATATGGCAGATTTTGTGTAATTATATAGTGTTGTTGCTTGTATTTTCTGCCCACCTGATCATAACTTCCTATGAGGCATCATTCCCTGTATGGAGGTGACCAATATTTCTCAAAGGATGTGACAACAATCTCAACTCTGGAGAGTACAAAAAAGATTTAAAATTTAAATTAAAGGTCCAGTGTGGAACTGACTTTGATGCCTAGACTCAGTCCAACTAAATCCGAGAGAAGTTCCTTATCAAGTTGGGTTCAGGGTGATAGACTTTTCTACCCTCAATAATTTTCAGAGAATATCTGCAAAGTCATTGAATGGTTATATAGTGAGAATACCACATTAAAGAAATCATATTCCATGAAGTATTAAAATATAAGCAAAATGATTTTTCCCCTCAAATCTCATTTTTAAAGTAGGGGAGTATTTTTTTTAATTTTTTTTAATTTTAAACCCTTAATTTCTGTGTATTGATTTATAGGTGGAAGATTGGTAAGGGTAGGCAATGGGGGTCAAGTGACTTGCCCAGGGTCACACAGCTGGGAAGTGTCTGAGGGCGGATTTGAACCTAGGACCTCCGGTCTCTAGGCCTGGCTCTCAATCCACTGAGCTACCCAGCTGCCCCCTTAGGGGAGTATTTTTATAGCGCCTAATGTTTCAGGCACTACCTGTCCTCAGTTCTTAAAAACAATATCTCACTTGATCATCCACAAACAACCCAAGAGGGAGCTACCCTTATAATGCTCATTTTACACCTAAAGAAACTAAAGCTTACAGAACTTAAGTAACTTGCTCAGGGTTACATAGGAAAAAATGTCTGAAACAGGATATGAACTATGGTTTTCTTGAATCCAGACTCAGTCTTCTATCCACTGCATCACCTACCAGCCTAAATTGAAAGTACTTCATGACCAGGTTAATTTTCCAGACATTGTCACAAGGTATGATGAATAGAATAGTATTAAGAAGTTATGCTGTCACTGAGCTGTCCGTTTAAAGAACTAGGTTCAAGACTAAACAAACTCTGCCTCTCACTCAACTCCTTAACCCTCTAGGGACCTATGTCCTCATTTGTCAAATGATGAATCAAACTCAATAATCTCTAAGACTTCTTTCAACATAGGTATTATGAATCCCTCTAGGAGGGATTTTAAAATTATTTTATTCATCTGTTTTTGTTGATATTAACATAATATCCAAATATATCTTCCTCATCTAGATAAATAAATATCCATTCCTAGTGACAAAGATTAAAAAAAAAGTGGAAGCAATTCAGCAAAACTTACCAGCACTTTATATGCATTAGACAGTATATGGAAGAAATCTATACCTAAAGTCTCCCACCTTTGCAAAGAAGGAGGGAAAGGAATTTTCTTGTCTTTTTTTAGGTAAAATCTGGTGATTATAATTGAGTAGAATTACATAAGTTTTGTTCTTCTTTAGCAGTTATTTTTTCAAATAAGGATTTATTAACCACTTATAATGTTCCAGGTAGTATACCAACGATAATTGTGAAATCGGGAAGAGTGGAGGGCATGAGGAGAAAAGTTATGCATGCATAGATGTAAATACAAATAAAATCCAGAAAGGATAAAAGTTTGGACTAAAAGGGAACTAACCTTAGCACATTTCCTGAATGCATTTTCTTTATAATAAATCCTTGATAGTACCCTGTTTTCTTGTCAATTACCTCCCTCTCTCAAAAATCAAAAGTACAGGAAAATAATTTTCAGTTAATTGAAGGTTCTTGTCTGTTGAGCTCTGCTTAATTGAGGTTTCATGGCTCCTGTTAATGCTGCTTTTTAGTGTTTTTTTTTCTCTGTCATATAGGACTTTTCTTAATTATACTTTCACAGAAAAAAAAATAAATGTCTAAGTTAAATACAAACTACTTTCTTGCATCTAAGTCTGGGTGCTGTTCCAGTTTCTGTATCATCCATTTAAGAAGAGAGCCAGGAGCTAATGACTATGATTTGATCCCACATTTGCAGGGCTCTTGTTATTGAAAGGATTCATCATGGATAGAAATTATTTGTACTTTTGCTGGAGGCCAAACACTTTGCACTCAGCATTCAAAAAGAACATGCTGTCGCCATTTCTACTCATTTAGTGTTGAAACAAATGATGGAGGAGCTGGAACAGATGCAGTTGATTTGTTCATTTCCATCTGTTTTTCAAATCAAAGAAAGCACTGAAAACATTTCTAGGTAATATAAAACATCAAAAGGAAAAAAGAGGCAGAGGCCTTTGACAAAGGCATTTTCACTAGTTAAAAAATAGAAACAGCCAAACATGAAATAATTCTTGAAAATTCATTTATTTTTAAGACATTTTGCTACACTAGAATTTGACTTCTGGCTTCTGAAAGTTTTACATGAAATGGTTGTGACTACACTTGTGTCAATCCCACCAAAACTGCAGAAGGTGACAGAGAGAAAAAAGTTGATATTTAATCCAAGGTTGCAAACGTGGGTGATTGAAGAAGTAGACGACATGAAAGAAAACAGCTTCAATTTTGGAGATATTGAGTTTGAAATGCCTTTGGGACATCCTGTTTGAAATGTCTAATAGGCAGTTGGTATATGAGACCTGAACTCAGAAGAGTCTAAACATCAGAACATTTGGATTAAACTTCTAGCTCTCCTCTTTCTATTATTTTATAGATGAAGACTAGATTAACTATCTTGCCTCTTCTAAAGGGATGAACAGGACATAAAATTCATGGATATATGTTCTTATTTCTGTGGGGCTTTTATTAACATTAGGGTTTTTTGTTGATGTTCCTTTGTTTTCTTTCTTGCCTTCTTAATTCAATTGTAAAATCTCTGAGGGAAAAGATATTTCATTTTTCACAGTATCTAAAAGGGTTGATTAAATAGATTTTTGAACTGAGAAGCAGTATGAAAATAATATTAGCCTTCAGACTCATGACAAAAAAAGAACTATATACGACTAGGGAAGCAACGGATGAAATCTAAATGCAAATTTAAGCATAAAATTTTTCACTTTATTTAGTTCATGAGATTTTCTTCTATAAACAATATGTGTCTTCTTTCACAACATGACAAACATGAGATATGTATTACATGATAGTACATGTATAACCGATATTATATTATCTACCATCTAAAGAAGGGGGGAAGGGAGAAAGAAGGAGGAGAAAATGGATTGCAAAATGTCAGTAAACTATTAAAATTGTATCTGTATATAATTTTTAAAAATACAATTAAAATACATTTTATTAATTTTTAAAGTTTTCTTTATTTTATTCCAGTAACAAATCTACACATGTTTCCCAAGGTTACAGAATTCATGTTGTCTCCCTCCCCTTTCTCCTCTCCCCTCCCAGATATGACAAGCAATTCCACTAGGTTTTTACATGTATCATCAGTCAAAACCTAATTCCATAGTGTTCATTTGTGTAAGAGAATAATCTTATACAAGCAAAACTCCAAATCATGTACCCAAATAAAAAAATGATAAGTCATATGTTTTCTTCTGCATTTCTACTCCAATGCTTCTTTCTCTAGATATGGATAGCATTCTCTCCAGAAGTCCCTCACAAAAGTCAAGGATCTTTATATTGCTATTAGTAGCAAAGCCTATCACATTTGATCATCCCACAATGTTTCAGTTACTGTGTATAATATTTTCCTGGTTCTACTTATTTCACTCTTCATCAGTTCATGTAGGTCCTTCCAATTCTTATAGAAATCAACTGTTTCATAACTTCTTATGGTACAATAGTATTTCATCCCCACCATATACCACAATTTGTTCAACCATTCCCCAACTGGGGGACATATCCTCAGTTTCCAATTTTTACCACCATAAAAAGCAAAGCTACAAATAATTTTGTACAAACAAGTCCATTCCCATTTTTTTTATCTCTTTGGGATACAGAGTTTATTAATGGCCCATTTAGAGAGGGGTTAGGTGGGAAAGAGAAATGGGTCAGTGAGCTGAATTTTTCTACCCTCTCTTATGGTGCTACCAATACTAGAATAAACTAAGAGGGGTTTCTCTGGGTTGGTTGTCTTCCAGAAGAGGGTGTGCTGGCCTACAGTGATTAGAGGAAAGGCTTTCAGAAATGATGAGGCATGTGGAGACCCCATCTGGACTGGCCCAGAGCCTTGGTCAACACAAGCCTCCCCTGATCCAGGCAGCAACTCTGCAGGGGGTTCTGGCTTTAAGATGGTTTCAGCCAAACAATTGCTCTTTACTCCTCTTCCCCTCTTTGTTCCTTGAATGAAAACTGGAATTAGCAATCTGACTGCTATTGGTTTATTTGGTTAATCAGGGTAATAGATGAGGGTGATGGGCAGTAGGAACTAGGGAGCTCTAAAAGTTTCAGCCCCGAGGTCCTTCCCTTTGGGAAGCCAATTCAAGCTTCAATCCAAAGTTTCACCTTCCCTTCCCTCTGTCTCTAGTTCCTATCTTATAGCTATCCATTAGATAGATAGATAGATAGATAGATAGATAGATAGATAGATAGATAGATAGATAGATAGATAGATAGATAGATAGATTTAGGTTGGGTCTTATAGTAAGGCAAAGTGAGGTAAGGGAGATTTGGGGGTCCACTCCCAGAGTCTTGACACCTCAATGAAGAAAAGATCTTAATCTATGTAGAGACAATGGTTGTAGACAGAGAAATGGGCTTCTCAGGATTTACTCCAGATCAGAAATCACACTCAGGTCAACTCTTGGTTTATCTTGGGCAAGCTCATCTGCTTCCTCCCACCTCGAACTCCCAAAACCAAAAGTCATTTCTTCAGTTCTCCTCCCAGAATTCCTGGCTATTTTCAACTGATGCTCTTGGCTCATGTGCCCCAACAATGCAACATTCTATCTAGGTTTCTTCTCATACTTTGCTCTTACAAGACCTGGTAGTAGTATTGCTGTATCAAAAGACATGCATTCTATTAAAACCCTTTGGGCATAATTCCACACAGCTTTCCATAATGTTGGATGAATTCACAACTCTGCCAGCTATGCATTAATGTCCCAATTTTGCCACATCCCCTTCAACATTTATTATTTTTTTACTGTCATATTGGTCAATCTGGTAGGTGTAAAGTGGTATATCAAAGTTGTTTTAATTTGCATTTCTCTAATCAGGAGGGATCTAGAACATTTTTATATGATTATTGATACCTTTTATTCCTTCCTCTGAGAACTGCCTATTCATATCCCTTGACTATTTGCCAATTGGGAAATGGCTTGGTTTCTTATAAATTTGACTTCGTTATTTATATATTTGAGAAATTTGCTTCCCTCTAATCTTGCTTGTATTGGTCTTGTTTGTACAAAAAGTTTTTAATTTAATATAATCAAAATTGTTCATTTTACATCATATAATGTTCTCTATCTCTTGTTGGGTCTTACATTCTACCCTTATCCATAGATGCGATAGGTATTGTGATACAGAGAGGAGGGCTTAACAGCTTGCAGGCTTTTGCTGAGTGCTTATGTGAGTTAAGAGATTTTAGAATCTTGGAAGAGTTTCAGTTGGACCTGGGAACTCGTGGAGGGAACCAGGGCCAGCCGAGCTCCTTCTGGAGACTGAAACCTTAGCCTAGTTTTGCAGTTTTTTGATTTGTTAATTTAGATAAAACCTTTGAATCTCCATACCCTACCTCATTTCCTACCTTCATTTCCCTTACCTAAATGTCTGAGAGGAGTGAATAAGGAGAGTGAATCAGAGAATTAGTTCAAATCTGTGAGAGTTTAGCCCTATCCTTGCAGTAATTTATCTAGAGGTTTTGCATCCATCATCCTAATCCCTTTTGATTTCAAAATCACCTGAGAGCTGAGTAAAGGCAGAACCTTTCTCAGACTGCCATTCCTGCTTCCCTTCCCCCACCTGAGGTTTCTCTAAGCAGCTGTTAGGGCTTCCTTGATCCTTTTACCTTGACAATCTAACCTGAGAAGACAATAAAGCCCTTTGTGTTTAAAACAGACCTTTTGATTACTTCATTAGTTAATTAGTAAGAAAGGGAAGAAGAGGAATAGAATCAACATATTCTGGGTTTGAGGGAAACCGAGGTATCCATCCCTATTACATTCAAAACAAGTCCCTTCCTGTGATTTTAACTAAAGCCTGTAGTTAATTTCAATGAGTCTATTTCCCTTCAGTGTTTGTCTTTAGCCTAAATCCTAATCTGTATGCCCTGCTGCTGTTTGCCTGTTTAGATTAGTTCGTCCTCTCCCTGCAATCCTTGTTACCTCAGTGTTATACTCCCTGAACTCAGACATTCCCTTATTTCTCCTACCACCTCAACTGCCGTCCTTCACCATTGAACGTTCCTTATCCACTATATTGCCCTAACTTCCCTACTACCTAGTCTATTCACTTGATTACCTCCAGCCTTGGATCCCTTGCCTTGTCTTATTCCCTAATCCAATCAGTTATTACCCTCATATTAGCTTCAGCCTCATATTATATCCTGCATCTCCCTATTACATCCTACCTAATCCCCATATTACCTCCCTTCCAAATCCCCTATAACAGTATACTATTCTATATTTCCCTAATTTACTTATAATATCATTCTATATGTTTAAGTAATATGCCCATTTTGCCTGTCACCAACCTCTTCCTCCCTTTCATTATGTTGGTCTTCTCTTCCACCCTGCCCCACTCAGAGCTTCTTTATGAAATACATATTTACCCTCATTTTATCTTTTTTCTCATTTCTCTTAGTATTATCTTAATTTTTAGCCCTAGTTTTTATATTTTTGTCATATCATTCTATACAGCTTACCACTATACTCTCTATACTTCTTCTAGCTACTGTGATGATAACAATTTTTAAAGATACCATATCAATATCATCTTTTCATATAGGAGTACAAATCATTTGACCTAAGTGAGTCCCTTAATTTTTTTCTTTCTTAATTACCTTTATGTGATTCTTATGAGTTCAGTATTTAGGCTTCAACTTTTCTGTTTAAGTCTGGACTTTTATTTAGGAATGCTGAATCTTCTATTTTATTAAATGACCATACTTTCCCCTGCAAGAATATAGTCAATTTTCCTGTGGAATTGATTCTTGTTGTAGACCCAGTTCTCTTGATTTCTAGAATATCATATTCCATGCCTTCCAGTCCTTCAGTGTGGATGCAGCCAGGTCCTATATAATGCTGACTGTGGCTTCATGATATCTGAATTGTTTCCTTTTAGCAACTTGTAGCATTTTTTCCTTGGTCTGGAAGTTCTTGAACTTGGCTATAACATTCCTGGACATTTTCAGTTGGGGATTTAATGCAGGGAGTTATTTGTGGATTCTTTCAATCTCTATTTTACCCTCTTATTCAAGAATATCAGGGCATTTTTCTTGGATAATTTCCTATAGAATGCTGTCTAGGAATTTTCTTTGGTCATGATTTTCCAGTAATCCAATAATTTTTAAATTGTCTCTCCTGGATCTCTTTTCCATGTCTGTTATTTTATCAATGAGTTGTTTCATGTTTTCCTCAATTTTTTCATTCTTTTGATTTTGTTTTATAGATTCTTGCTGCCTTGTGAAATCATTTGCTTCTAGTTGTTGGATTCTAATTTTTAAAGACTGAATTTCATCCCTGACTTTTTGATCATCTTTTTCCTTCTGATCTATTTTTCTTTGTAGGTAATTTGTTTTTATTTTTTACTTCCTTTGCCTCATTTTCAAGCTGGTCAATTCTGACTTTTAAAATCCTATTTTCTTGTTTTAGTCCATGTGCCTCTGTTTCTAGATGACTTATGTAGCTTTTAAATTCTTTTCCCAATTTTCTTCAAACTCTTTTAATTATTTTTTGAATTGTTTTTTGAGTTCTTCCAGAGCCTGACTTTCAGTTCTTTGGAGTTTCTAAGGTTTTGCTTGGGGTTCCTTAGTCTCCTCTGTTCCATTTGTTCTTTGTTCATTACCTGAATAGAAGGTGTGTTTAATTGCAATTTTGAAGTCTCTGATCTAAACTTCCTGTGGTAGTTTAGGGGTCTTTCAAACTACATTTCCAATGATTCCTGGCTTATGTAATGATGTAGGCAGTTATGTAATGATGTGGACCAGAGGTTAAAAATGAGTGGTTAGGCTTGCACTGTCTCTTTTTCCAGCTGAAGCAGCATGGTGGCAGAGGTAATGGTGGGTCTTTTAAATTGACTCTTAACATGACACGGCACTTCATTTTTCTAATGGCTACTAATAAATCTTTTAATACCCTAATATTTTTAAATCTATCCTTTCATATCGATTTTATTTCTTACAGCTATCTATTGTAATTTTTTTCCTGTTTTTGTTGTTTACTCATTTTTTCCTTCCCCTCACCCCCCACCATTGGCTCTATTTTTGCCAATGTGAGGTTGGGCTTTTCTGCCCTGAAGGGGCTTCCTATCTGCTCTGCTGATTAACCAAATTAGGCTGATTTATCTGACCTGCTATAGTAATGTGCCCTGAGGTCAAATTTTATCCAGCCTCCAGCAGTGGAGGTGAAAGTGTGAAGGCTGAAGGTCATTACCCTTGATCCTCCCCTTTGCTGCTCTCTGCCATCAGCTTCCATACCAGCCACTTGGTCAAAGCCTTTGTCTTCCTGTGGTGGTACCAAGGTGTTCCATCAAAGTTCCTGCCTTCTCCCTGGGATCCCACAGTCAGCTGGAATCCTACTACAGGTCTAAGTGCAGTAGGTGGGGAAGGGGTGTATGATTTTTTCCCTTACACCTGAGAATTCAACTTTATCTACATACTTTTCAGATTGAATGAAGTAGGAGCGACCGATGGCTTTGTCTTGTTGTTGCATTTGGCTTTCTGCCTATTTTGTATACTTGCTCTTCTGGTTGTTTGCTAGCTCTGTGAGTTTGAGCTTTATAAACTGGATTAAGTCAGTTGAGCTTATCTGCAGAACTATATGTGCCCTGAGGCCAAAACTTCCAGAGCCAGAGGCCCAAGAGAGAGCTATGGTGGCTGAAGGAAGAAATCAGCCTGCCCTCTTCTCCACTTCTCTCCAGCTGCCTCCTTGCCAGCTGTGGTCAGAGCCCTGAGCTTCAAATAGTTGTGGTAACGAGATATTCTTTCCCAGTAGGAGCCTTCATCCTGAGATCCCATTGACTGCCCAAGTCTCACCACAGTAGGTTGGACAGGGGCATTTGAGCCTTCCTTCTTTCTTTTCCTTAAACCCAAGAATTCAACCTTCTCTGCATACTTTTAAGTTGAATTGAGCAGCTCTGTCTTGTTGTTGGATTTGGTTTTCTGTCCCTTTTCAAGTGTTTTGTTCTTGATTAGTGTGGAAGAATTTTCATAGAGGAATTGATTTTTTTCTACTTCTAAGCTACCATCTTGACTCCTCTCCCATATGTCCATTGTGAACTTATCTTGGTATAGGGGCTGAGATGTTCTAAATTTAATTCTTGCCATAATGTTTTTCAGTTTTTCCAGCAGTTTTTATCAAGTACTGAGTTCTTATCTTTAAAGCTGGGATCTTTGGGTTTATCAAACACTATCTTACTTAGGTCATTTGCCTCAAGTCTATTCCATTGATCCACCCTTCCATCCCTTTACCAGTATCAGATTATTTTGATGATCACTGCTTTATAGTACAGTTTAACATCTTATACTGCTAGGCCCCTACCCATAACCATTTTTTCATTAGTTCCCAAGATATTCTTGATCTTTTGTTCTTTCAGATGAATTTCATTTTTTCTAGTTCTATAAAATAGATTTTGTGTGATAGGTATAGCAAAGAATAAGTAAAGTAATTTAACAGAATTGTATTTTTATTATATTAGCTCAGCCTACCCATGAGTAATTAATATTTTTTTCAATTGTTTAGTTCTAATTTTATTTGTGTAAAAAGTGTTTTGTAATTATGTTCATATAATTCTGGTGTTTTTCTTGGCAGATGATTTTCCAAATACTTTATATTAACTAGCATGATTCCAAATGGAGTTTTTCTTTCTAATTCTTGCTGCTGATTTTTGTTGTAAGTATATATAAAATGCTGATGATTTATGTGGGTTTATTTTGTACCCTGAAACTTTGCTAAAGTTTTTAATTATTTCCACTAGCTTTTTAATTGATTTTCTTGGATTCTCTAAGTTTATGATAGTATCATCCACAAAGACTGACTTTTTAGTTTCCTCATTGACTATTTCATTTTTTTTATTTCTAATGGCTACTGCTACAATTTCTTATACTATATTAAATAATAAGAGTGAAAATGGGGATCCTTGCTTTTACTCCTAGTCTTATCAGGAAGATTTCTAACCTATCTCCATTGCAGATGAAATGTGCTCCTGATTTTAAATAGGTACTCCTAATTATTTTGAGAAAAGACCCTTTTATTCCTATGCTTTCTATTGTTTTCAATAAGAATGTATTTTATCAAAGGCTTTTTCTGCCTCCATTTAGATGTGATTTCTGTTAATTCAATTATCGATGTGGTCAATTATGTAGATAGTTTTCCTAATATTAAACCATCCTTGCATTCCTGGTATAAATACCAACTGGTCATAGTGAATAATCCTTCTGATGACTTGCTCTAATTTCTTTGCTAGTATTTTATTTAAGTTTTTTGAATGTATGTTCATTAAGGATATTGGTCCGTAGTTTTCTTTCTCTGTTTTTGATCTTCCTGACTTGGGAATCAGTACCACACTTGTGTCATATAAAATGAATTTGGTAAGACTCCTTTGCTTATTGTGTCAAATAGTTTGTTCTTTATCATTAATTGTTTTTTAAATGCTTGATACAATTCATTTGTGAATCCATCTGACCCTGGGGATTTTTTCCTGGGGAGTTCCTTGATGGTTTGTTCAAATTTTTTTCTGAGATGAGATTATTTAAATATTCTATTTCCTCTTTTGTTAATCTAGGCAATTTGTATTTTTTGTAAATATTCATCTATTCTACCTAGATTGCAAAATTTATTGTCATATAATCAAGCAAAATATCTCCTAATAATTGCTTTAATTCCCTCTTCATTAAAAGTGAAATTACCCTTTTCATTTTTGGTGATGGCAATTTGATTCCCTTCTTTATTTTTTTAATTGAATTAACTAATACTTTATCTATTTTCTGGGCCATTTATTTTTTCAATGAGATAGTTCATATTTTCTGTTATTTTTTTCATTCTCTATTTTTTTATTGTTTTTTTGATGTCTGATGAAATCATTAGCTTCTATTTGCCCAATTCTAATTTATAAATACTGAGTTACTTCATTTGATCCTGCTTTGTCATTTGGTCCATTCTACTTTTCATGGCATTTTTTTCTTCATTTAATTTTTTTTGCCTCTTTTGCCAGTAGGTCCATTCTCATTTTTAGATCACTTATATCTTCAATAGCTTTTTGTACCTCTTTTTCCATTTTACCAATTTTCCTTTTTAAAATGTTATTTTCTCTGCATTTTTTCATTTCTCTTTCACACTTTTCTTCAATCTGTCTTATTTGATTTTTTAATTCTTCCAGAGCTTGTGAACAATTCCCATTTTTTGGATATTTTATATATGTTTTATTTTATCTCACATCTCCTGTTGCTTCTGTTCTATACTCATTTTCCCTGTTGAAATTCCCAAGGGTCCAGAGATTTTTTTTGCTGCTGTTTGCTCATTTCCCACCAATGGACAGGGATATCTGCATGTTGCTGGCCATTTTTGTCATACCTTCTGACTCATAGGATTTTTGTCCTGGAATTGTCTTCACTTCTGCTGTGGAGGCTTAAGAGTACTCAGTGCTAGAGACTTCCAGACCTCACTACCAGGGCATGAGACTTCAAAGGGTGGGTCTGAGGTGCTTTTTTTTGGTGTAACCCACAACCTAGCATTCTGAAGTTGCCTACACCCTGGTACTGAGTCTGGTGCAGTAGGTGGAAGGGGTGGAAGGGCTGCACCTTTCTGTTTGCAATTTTGCTCCCAATTCCCCCTTATATTGTGGAAATCCACTCTCTCTGCCTACCTTTCATGTTTTATTCTGTGGAAGAGTCACCTCATTCATCAAGCTTTGACTCCTATCATTTTGAAGTATCTTTAAAAATCAGTTTGGTCTCCCTTTTCTTCTTTGATATTATTAATATGGTTTTCTTCTTTCCTTTTTTAATTAGATTAACCTGTACTTTGTATATTTTATCTGTTTTTTCAAATTACCAGCTTCTAGTCTTATTTATTAATTCAATAGTTCTTTTACTTTCAATTTTATTAGTTTCTCCTTTGATTTTTAGTATTTCTAATTTAGTTTACATCAGAGGATTTTTAATTTGTTCATTTTCTAGTGTTTTAAGTTGCATGACCAATTGATTAACCTCTGCCCTCCCTAATTTGTTAATACGTACATTCAGTGATATAAATTTTCCCCTTAGAATTGCGTTGGCTGTATCCCATAGATTTGGGAAAGATGGCTCATCACTGTCATTGTCTTCAATGAAATTATTAATTGTTTCTGTGATTTGTACTTTCACTAAAATATTTTGGAGAATCATATTATTTAATTTCCAATTAGTTTTTGGTTTGCCTCTCCATGTATTCTTACTAATGACTATTTTTATTGCATTATGATCTGAGAAGGTTACATTTATTATTTCTGCTTTTTTGCATTTGTTTACCATGTTTTTGTGCCCTATTGCATGGTCTATCTTTGGGAATGTTCCATGTGCTTCTGAAAAGAAGGTGTATTCCTTTTTCTCTCTACTTATTTTTCTCCACATATCTATTAACTCTAATTTTTCTAGGGTTTCATTCACCTCTCTTATCTCTTTCTTATTTTTTTTTGGTATGATTTATCTAGATCTGATAGGGGAAGGTTGAAGTCCCCCACTAGTATGGTTTTGCTATCTATTTCCTGCTTGAGCTCCACTAGCTTCTCCTTTAGAAATTTGGAAGCTATACCATTTGGTGCATACATATTAAAAACTGATATTTCTTCATTGTTTATACTGTCTTTTATTAGGATGTAGTTACCTTCCCTATCTCTTTTAACCTTATCTATTTTTACTTTGGCTCTCTCAGAGATCATGATAGCCAACCCTGCCTTTTTTTTCTCATTTGAAACCCAAAAAATTTTGCTCCATCCAGTCACTTTCACTCTATGTCTGTCTGTCTTATGTGTGTTCCTTGTAGACAACATATGGTTGCATTTTGGTTTCTAAGCCACTCTGCTATTTGCTTCCATTTTATGGGTGAGTTTATCCCATTCACATTCAGAGTTATAATTATCAACTGTGCATTCCCAGACATTTTGATTCTTACTCCTAATCCTGTCTTTCTTCTTTCACGGTTTCCTGCGTTACCAATGTTTTGTTTTAAATCAGTTCCTATAATCCCCTCCCTTGTTGTACTTTCCTTTTTCCCCTCTCCTTTCTTATTGCCCTCTTATTGTTCTTTAAAGCCACGTGGTGCTCACCCTAAGCCCTCTCCCTCCCTAGGATGGCTTCCCTCAACACCAAACCATTTGTTACCCTTCTACATCTATATAGGGCATGAATCAATTATCTACATTTTACCCAATTATATGGCAATAAATTTAGCAATCTAGGTGATATGGATGAATATTTGCAAAAATATAAATTACCTAGATTAACAGTCGAAGAAATAGAATACTTAAATAATCCAATATCAGAAAATGAAATTGAACAGGCCATTAAAGAAATCCATAAGAAAAAATCGCCAGGGCCTGGTAGATTCACAAGTGAATTCTATAAAACATTCAAAGAACAATCAATCCCACTACTATACAAATTATTTGATGTAATAAGCAAAGAAGAAGTCTTTCCAAACTCCTTTTATGACACAAATATGGTACTGATTCCAAAGCCAGGTAGATCAAAAACAGAGAAGGAAAATTACAGACCAATCTCCTTAATGAACATAGATGCAAAAATCTTAAATAGAATACTAGCAAAAAGACTCCAGTAAGTGATCAAGAGCATTATTCATCATGATCAGATGGGATGTATACCAGGAATGCAAGGATGGTTCAACATTAGGAAAACCATCCACATAATTGACCATATCAACAAGCAAACCAACAAAAAACACATGATTATCTCAATAGATGCTGAAAAAGCCTTTGACAAAATACAACACCCATTCCTACTGAAAACACTAGAAAATATAGGAATAGAAGCTCCTTTCCTAAAAATAATAAAGAGTATATATCTTAAACCATTAACAAGCATCATATGCAATGGAGATAAATTAGAAGTCTTCCCAATAAGATCAGGTGTGAAACAAGGATGCCCATTATCACCTCTATTATTTAACATTGTACTAGATACAGTAGCAGTAGCAATTAGAGAAGAAAAAGAAATTGAAGGTATTAAAATAGGCAATGAGGAGACTAAGCTATCAGTCTTTGCAGATGATATGATGGTCTACTTAAAAAATCCTAGAGAAGAGACAGGAGGTCCTAGGTTCAAACCCGGCCTCAGCCACTTCCCAGCTGTGTGACCCTGGGCAAGTCACTTGACCCCCATTGCCCACCCTTACCACTCTTCCACCTATGAGACAATACACCGAAAGTACAAGGGTTTAAAAAAAATCCTAGAGAATCAACTAAAAAGCTGGTAGAAATAATCAACAACTTTAGCAACATTGCAGGATACAAAATAAATGCACATAAATCATCAGCATTTCTATATATTTCCAACACATCACAGCAGCAAGAGGTAGAAAGAGAAACACCATTTAAAATCACCCTAGACAATGTAAAATACTTAGGAATCTATCTACCAAAACAAACACAGGAATTATACGTACATAATACAAAACACTTCCCAAACAAGTAAAACTAGATCTAAACAATTGGAAAAACATTGACTGCTCATGGGTAGGATGAGCTAACATAATAAAAATGACTCTTCTACCCAAATTAATTTATTTATTTAGTGCCATATCTTTTAAACTACCAAAAACCTTTTTTACTGCATTAGAAAAAATATAATGAAGTTTATGTGGAAGAACAAAAGATCAAAATATCAAGGGAAATAATGAAAAAATGTGAAGGAAGGTGGCTTAGCAGTACCAGATATTAAGCTATACTATAAAGCAGCAGTCATCAAAACAATATGGTACTGGCTAAGAGATAGAAGGGAGGATCAATGGAATAGACTTGGAGTAAGTGATGTCAGCAAAACTGTGTATGATAAACCCAAAGAGCTCAAATTTTGGGACAAAAATCCACTATTTGACAAAAACTGCTGGGAAATTTGGAAAACAATATGGGAGACATTAGGTTTAGATCAACATCTCACACCTTACAGGAAGATAAATTCAGAATGGGTGAAAGACTTGAATAATAAAGAAGGAAACTGTAAGTAAATTAGGTGAACACAGAATAGTATACTTGTCAGATCTCTGGGAAAGGAAAGATTTTAAAACCAAGTAATAGTTAGAAAAAATTATAAAATGTAAAATAAATAATTTTAATTGTGTTAAATTAAAAAGATTGTACAAGCAAAAACAATGTAACCAAAATCAGAAGGGAAACAACAAACTGGAAAAAAATCTTTATAACAAAAAAAAATTCTGAGAGAGGTCTAATTACTCAAATATACAAGGAGCTAAATCAATTGTATAAAAAAATCAAACCATTCCCCAATTGATAAATTATCAAGGGACATGAATACGCAATTTTCATATAAAGAAATCAAATGTATCAATAAGCATATGAGAAAGTATTTTAATCTCTAATAATTAGAAAAATGCAAACAACTCTGAGGTACCACCTCACACCTAGAAGATTGGCTAAAATGATAGCAGGGGAGAGTTAGGAATGTTGGAGGGGATGTGGCAAAATTGGGACATTAAAGCACTGCTGGTAGAGTTGTGACTGATCCAACCATTCTGGATGTCAATTTGAAACTATACCCAGTGAGAGCTAAAAGAATGTTTGTCATTTGATCCAGCCACATCATTGCTGGGATTGTACCCCAAAGAGATCATAGATAAACAGATTTGCACAAAAATATTTATAGCTGTGCTCTTTGTGGTGGCAAAACCCTGGAAAGCAAGCATATGCCCTTCAATTGGGGAATGGCTGAACAAATTGTGATATATGTTGGTGATGGAGTACTATTGTGCTCAAAGGAATAATAAACTAGTGGAATTCTATGTGAACTGGAAAGACCTCTAGGAATTGATGCAGAGTGAAAGGAACAGAGCCAGAAGAACATTGTACACAGAGACTGATACACTGTGGTAAAATAGAATGTAATGGACGTCTGTACTAGCAGCAATGCAATGACCCAAGACAATTCTGAGGGATTCACGGAAAAGAAAGCTACCCACATTCAGAGGAAGAACTACAGGAGTGGAAACACAGAAGAAAAACAACTGCTTGAACACTTGAGTTGATAATCATGAGTGTGGATGTAGACCTGAAAAGACCACACTAATGTAACTATCAATAATATATAAATAAGTCTTGACTGACTACACATGTTAAAACCAGTGGAAATGCGAGTTAGCTAAGGGGGGTTGTAGGGAGGTTTGAGGGGGTGAAGGGTAAAGTAAAAACATAAATTATTGTAACCATGGAAAATTTTTCTAAAAATTAAAAATCAACATTATTCTAAAAAAATAAAATAACATAAAAAGTAAATAAATAAAAATCAGTTTGGAAGGATATTCAGAGTGATTTCTAGTTTTCACTGCTACTAAGCTGCCATCTTGATTCACAGACACACACACACTCTTCTAAAATACATTTTAAAAAACATTTTTTGCCTTGGAGGTCTGGATTTAAAATAATCCTATAAAAATTACTAGTTAAGTGACTTTGAGATGTTTCCATGACTGTAAATTGAGGATAATAAAATCTATCATTTCTCTCTGATAGAATTACTAAGAGGTTTGTATGAAAAAATGTATATAAAATGCTTTACAAAACTTAGGGTGCTATAAAAATGTCAGCTATTATAATTATTAATTATTTTTTTCAGCAAATGCTTTGTTATACTTTATGAGAGGGTTTTTTATATTTCAAACATTTAATGACTATTTTCAATCTGGGAGAGGACTTTTGCAATAAAGTAAAATGAGTAAATCAATTAATATGCTGACAACATTTGAAAGTAAAATATCCCATATTTGTAACAATGCCTTTTTCTCATTAAGCATCTACTATATCTTCTGTCTTAGACATCAAAACACCCAAATGGATACCTGATCCCCAAACCACACATCGCCAGGGAAGCATGTCTCCCCACCACTGATGTGCAAACTTAAAGGAATATCAGATCTTAAGTCTCATGAGAGCTTCCATTCATCCCAACAGTTCTAATGGGGAGCAGTAATATACAGATATTCTCTTTGGGTCCTTTTTTTAAGAATCAGTTTAAATTAAATTGGGGGTTTTATTCCCTGGAGCCCCAGTATATACTAAAAGACATGAGGCTCTTTTCTTCTCTACATCCCATGAGGAACTGAAGCATCTGATAAATAAAGCTAGTCAGAGCCCTTCAAAGATGTTTAGTCTCATAATAAACCTCAAATGCTAATGACAAAGACTGGATAAAATAATTATGAACTTTTTCTATAACAAAATAAATCAAACTGAGGAAGCATGATCCACAAGTGAAAAGTCAGTGGTCATAGTACAAAAAGTCAAATTCTAGTCACGGGTGTGGGAAGGAAAAAAATCATTATTAGCATCACCTCTAGGTACATACTAATGATAAGGTCTCACTTCAGTTTCATATTAATGGGACTATGATATACCCAATAAATATCTATTGAGATAAAATTTTAAAATAAGTCCAAGAGCAATGAAAATTATGAGAAATATTTTGGGGAGATATCTAGATGAAGGAACTGGATCATTGTTTCTATGATTTGTTCTTTGACCCATTCATTCTTCAGGATAATTTAGTTATTTAATTTCTAATTAATTTTTAGTGATTCTGCTGTCCTTCATTGAATATGTTTTATTGAATAATGTTCTGAAAAAAGATGCACTGCTATTCTAGAATTGATTGTGAAGTATTTTACCCTATTATGTCATCAGTTTTTATGAAGGAGCCATATATTTTTGAAGAAATAATTTGTTCTTTTCTTTTTCCATTCAGTTTTCTCTAGTGGTCTATCATATCAAACCTTTCTAATATTCTATTTATATCTTTAACTTCTTTCTTATTTATTTTTTGGTTAGATTTATCAGCTTCTGAAAGGATAAGGTTGAAGTCCTCTATTAGTACAGTTCTACTGTCTGTTTCCTCCTGTAACTCTTGCAACTTCTTTAGGAATTTTAATATTATGGCATATGATACATATATGGTTAGTACTGATATTATTTCATTATGTATGAAATCTTTTATAAAAAATGCAATTTCCTTCCTTATCTCTTTTGATTAGGTCAATTTTTACTTTTGCGTTGAGATCACGGTTGCTACTTCTGCTTCTATTTTATTTTAGCTTAAACATAATAGATTCTGCTCTAATACCTTATTTATAATCTGTTTTAAATGTCTTTATTATAGAATCTATTGTGGGATTTTGGTTTTTAATTTCATTCTGTTTTCTTTTTCCATTTTATATGTGAGTTCATCCCATTTACATTTACAGTTATGATGACTGACTATATGTGTGTTCTCTCCATCTTATTCCCTGCCCCCCATTTTTTCTTCTCTCTCTCTCTCTTTCTCTCTCTCTCTTTGGCCTTTCCCTGTTCACAAATATTTTCTTTCAAACCACTGGATTCCCACATTACTCTCCTTTTTGTCTATTCTCCTTCTCTTATTCCCATTTCCTTCCTACTTCATTATAAGGTAAAGTAAGTTTCTATAACTGGCTGTTTGCGTGGGTGTTAATCCTACTGTGAGCTAATTTCAATAAGAGTAAAGTTTTCTCTGTCACACCTTGCCATCTTCTCATTTACTATATTGACTCTTAGGTACTACTTCATGTGAGATCATTTATTACCTTTCCATTTTTCCTTTTCTCTTCTCCCCATGTATTCCTCTTTTCTGTTTCCTTAATTTTTTCTTAAATATCACTCCATCCTAATCTACTTAGATTCTTCTTTTTTTAATGTTCTCAGTTATCTTAAGTACTTTATGTATCTTGAATACCTTAAGTACTTTAAGTATCATAGATAATTTATGTATCTTAATTAACACCTCAGATATGAATATACTCAGCTGAACCTTATTGAAACCCTTCAGTTCTAATTTTTCTATTTACCTTTTCATGATTTTCTTAAGTAATGGATTTGTCCATTGAGTTTCCTTTTCAGCTCCGGTGTGTTTTTTGTTTTTTTTTTTTGGTTGGGGGGAGAAAAGTCAGGAATACCAGGAAGTCCTCTATTTTATTAAGCATAATATTTCCCCAGGGGGATTATGCTCAATTTCTCTGGGTATGAGATTCTTGCTGGTAGGCTTAAATTCTTTACCTTTTGAAACATCATATCTCTTGCCCTCTAGTCATTTAATCAAGAAGTCACTAGGTCTTATTTAATCTTGATTATAGGTCTAAAATATTTGAATGATTAATTTCTGATTGCTTGCAGTACTATTTCTTTAGTCTGAGAGTTTTTAAATTTTGTTAAAATAGTCCTGAGATGCTTTATTTTAGGATATCTTTAGGTGGTGATCAATGTACTGTTTAAATTTCTCTTTCACCCTATTGTTCATGGATATCAGGGCAGTTTTCCCTGATGATATGTTTTAAGTATGATATCTGGGTTATTTTTTTGATCATAGCTTTTCCAGAGGATGATGATCCCTATGTTATCCCTCCTGATTCTATTTTCTGGAACAGTTGTTCTTCCAGTGAGAAATTTCAGATTTTCCTCTTTTTTTTCTTCTTTTGATTTCCTTTTGTTGTTTCCTAATGCCTTTTGGAGGTATCATCTTTCATTTGCTCGATTCTAATTTTTAGAGTTATTCTTTTCTTTGAGCTATTGTTTTTCCTTCCATTTGACCAATTCTAGCCCTTACAGTGTTTTTGTTCAGTGTATTTGTTCAGTGTATTTGTGCAGGTACATGCATAGGTGCGTATTTTTATCCTTTTCCATTTGGCCCATTCTGTTCTTTAGGAAGTTATTTTCTTTGGTTTTGTATTTTTTTAAACCGAATTTCCATTTAGGCCATTTTAGTACCCAAGTTGGTGAATCTTTCTATGATTTCTTTTTTCACTTCCTTTTCAAGTTCTTCCAAGAGCTCTTTTGGGGCCCGACAACCTTTCTCACTTTCCTTTGGAACTTCATATATTTCCTTTTTGCTATTGTTGTCTTCTTCTGAGTTTATATTCTGATCTTCCCTGTGATGAAAGCAAATTTCCAGGTTTAGATTTTTATGTTGGCTTTAGTTCATTTCTCTAATCATTATTTCCCCCCCTTCATTACATTATAAATCGGTTGAGGTTTTGCTCTGCTCCTGGGATAGGAAGGTGATGTTCAAAGTTTGTAGTATAGCCTTCTCTGGTGCTTGGGGTAGGCACAGCTGCCTTTGAGTCCCTAAGTGAGCACTTTGAAAAGATAGTCCAGCTGGCTTATTGTGGAGAAGCTTGCATCTGTATCATTGAGCTGGATTCTGTGTCCTCTGCTATGGGTTTCCTTATTGTCTCCTGTGCTAGGCTTTCCCTGACTCTTCAGATTTGTTGCCTCAGGTCACATGGATTGCTGCCCAATTCTACCATTTCTTTGGGTTGGTCCATGCTCTGCCCTTTTGTTACCTCAAGTCATTTGGCTGAAGGTAGGGCTGATTTCTCATTCTGCTCTTTAATTGCCTTACAATGCTTGGCAGCAACTTGAGCTACTCCCCACTTTGCTATTTCCTTAGCTCAGGACACATGGAAGCTCATTGGTTTGACATTGGACTGACTATGGGCTGTTCCCTGTCCATTGTTTTGTTGCCTCAAGTGATATGGAAGCTAGCAGGCAGGTATTGGGCTGCTCCCCATTTGAGGTTTCATTGCCTCAGGCTGCTTGACATTGTGTAATGCTGCTTTTCAGTCTGCTCTTTTCTCACCTCACACCATGTGGAAGTAATAGGGTTGGCTCCCCAACTCTGCTGTTTTGTTACCTCAGGCCACATGAAACTCATAGAACTGCTTTTGGACTGGCATTAAACTGTTGCTTTTCTTGAATGTTGTTACCTTAGGTCATGTGGAAGTGCTTTGGGTTGGTTGCATCCTACTGGCTCTTCCACTTGTTATACTCCTTGAGTTGTTCTCCCTTATCATGTGAGAGTTGTCCCTCCTGTTTACCTTTGTTTTGAGATACTTTATTTTCTATCTTTATTGTTTGGAGAGTTTGGGCAAATTGAACATCCCTTATTCACCAACTGAGTTCCAAGTATGCAACTCCAAAGGATTGCACCATTGCCTGAAAGATTTAGCAAGAGGGCAAGAAAAGTGAATTGATGCAAAATGGAGTTATTTAGTGGCTATAAATGGATTCATATTGCTTTTGACCAAAACACATAAGTTTGCTGCTCTGAGAAAACATTTCTGAGAGAGAGAAAAAGTGAGAGATGTGAAGAGAAAAGGAGAAGGTGAGAGAAAAGAAGAGAAGAGAGAAAAAAAGGGATGGAAAGAAAGAGGAGAATGAATATGAGCTGTCTAGTGTCTTTTGATGTTTGAATAGGAGAAAGAGAAAAAAATGATAGTTCTTTTTAAGCTGAAGTACTTTGGCTTAGAATTTCACATTATTCCTGAGACACAATGGATATTTCTTGGAAGAATATCTTTTACTAGCAAAGGTAAGAGACATTTATGAGGAGAGGATCCTAGTTTACAAGGGAAAGGATATGATTGGCTCTTATGTACTTATTATCTCTATCATTACTGTATGCAGTCTAACACCAATTCCAAAATGAGCATCGCAATGAAATTCCAATTAGCTTAAATAAAATTTAAAATATATTTCCTCTTCTATAGTCTTTGTTACCATTCCTTGTTGTTAGCATTCAAACACTGCTGGCTACTTTTCTTTTTTTATATCTTCTCAAGATTATATATAGATACAATTTTAATAATCATTTTCTGACATTTTCAGATCAATGTTCTCTCCCTTTCTCCTACAACTCCATTTTTCATTTGATGGCAGGTAATATATAGGCTGTACATGTTCTATTATGCAAAATATAATTCCATGTTCAACATGTTATGAAATGAGGTACATATCACTTATATTAGAGAAAAATTCATGGAGGAAACAGTGAAGAATGGGATACTTGAATATGTATACAGACTCTCAGTTCCTTCCATGGTGGAGGATAGTCTTTCTTATCATGAATCACTTGGCATCTTAGAGTGGTTCATCGCTGATAATAGTTGTAATTCATAGTTGATCACACATTCTTGAAATTACTAATTACAACATTCTCAAGATTTTACTTACTTCACTTCACATTATTTCATAGAAGTCTTTCCAGGGTTGTTGTTGTTGTTGTTGTTGTGTGTTTATCCTTATATGCTTTTTTATGGAGCATTTTTTCCCTTAAAATCATATATCACATCTTGTTCAGCCATTCCTCAACTGATGGAAATATCTTCAGTCTCTTGTTCTTTTCCACTACAAAAAGAGTTGCTATAAATATTTTTTGTATAAGTAAGTCCTTTCCCCTATCTTTGAATGCCTTGGAATACAGACCTAGTAGTAGTATTGCTAGATCAAAGTGTATGCAATTTTATGGCCTTTTGACCATGGTTCCAAATTGCACTATAAAATGTTTATATCATTTGACAGCTCCACCAATAGACTGGTCAAATTAAATAATCTTCCAATGATTTAGGCAGCTCTATAAAAATGTAAGTTGCAGACAAGGTGTCAATTTGCATTAGTAGAGCAAAGTCCTCCCTGGGAGCTCACTGTGGCAACGAAATCTCATGTAACCCCTGTCTATATCTTGAATCCTACCCCTATCCTTACCAATACCCCTATCCCTATTTTTATTTGTATCCTTTATCCACATTACTATCCCTTTATTATATCCCTGTATTTCCTTATCCGCATCCCTATCTCTATCTCATTCTTTTCTCTTTCAATATCTCTACTTCTATTCTTATCTTTGCCCCTATCTTTATTTTTCTATTTGCCATCCCTATCTGAATCAATATCAATATCCCTTTCCCCATCCTTAACCCTATCTGTATCTGTATTCCTATTTCTATCCTTATATCTTCCCTATCCATGCCACTACCTGTATCCTTACTGGTGTTCTTATCAATATTTCTATCCCTATCTGTATTTCTAACTCTATCCTTCCTTGTATTCTTATTAAAACCTATATTATATTCCTTTTGCAATCTGTTTTGTTATCTTTATCCCTCTATAATCTGTAATCCTATTCTTATCCTTACCTAACTATTCAGAAGTTCTTTTTTTATTCAACCTAAATCTGCCTCTATGAAACATTCACCCACTTTTTTTCTATTTTTTCCACTGATTGAGTAGATTTAGACAGAGAACCTTGGTTAAAATGTGAACTTTCCAGCTTACTTCCTAAGTGTACTGGAGTATGTCACTTTACATTTATTGTCCTCAGTTTCTCATCTGGAAAATAAATGATTAAAACTAGATGGCCTCTGAGATTTCATCCAGTCTGAAAGCTATGTTCCTAACATTTTAATCTCTTCCAAATGACAATCCTTCAGCTATCTGAAAATGAATATTATGACTTATCTACTTGAAGATAAACATCTAGAGTTCAGCTACCTATCTCCCAGAGATGACATGAGAATTTAGTGGTAGTAAATATATGACATTTTGTAAATCAAGTGCTAGTGAGTTGTGCCTGAATTTACAGTGAATTTATACTGGCTTTGCTATTAGCTATGAGTGAGTGTGCCTTGATTAACCTCCCTGACCCTCGGTTCCCACTTCCATTAAATATAGATAACTCTTTATTTGCTTAGTTCACAGGGGATTGATGGGAGAATAAAGTGAGATTACATTTAAAAAAAGTTAAAAGAGCCAAAAAATGAAGAGAAAATTGAGGCAGTTTGGCTTGGTTTTAAGTGGATGCAAACTGCGTTATATAAAGCATCTAAAGATGTTTATTTTTTAAAATTGTCAATTGTTAAGTGGACCCTTTGGATAAAATTATTTCACTTTGTCTTTCAATGATTTATTGCTGAGATTTAGGAGGGAGATTAATTCTTCACAATTGTCTCAATGTAGTTAATTCTCTCAGTTCTGAATTTCATTTTTCCAAATAAACACCTATTTTCATTGTTAGTCCTTCTCAGTTTTTCTAAGGAGACTCTGCTGAATTAAATTCGTTTTTTGTACATAGAACATGAATTATGGTCTTGGTCTCATTTACCCCTTTGGCTACTTTATCACCATTAAAAATGGTCTAGAAGTGCTTAATTTAGGTAATGGATTCGTTTGCTTCAGTAACTGCTCTCCTCAGCTTTGAGTTCTTTGTGATAATGCCAGGAGATGTCTGAATTCTCTTTGGGCCTTCAATCTCTTCCAAGATGTGAGCTGAGGTTTTGTGGAGGAAGATGAATGGTATAGTTGAACATCAGGATACAAGCCACCTGCTTTGACTCTAGAGAAGTATTTAAACAAAGGGCATAAGATACCTTCTGAATGAGGAGCTTTGACTAAAATGTCTTCATGAATCTTTTTGAAGATTTTTGGAGTTATTTGTTTGAAGAAAAATCAATAATTGCTACAACAAATCGTAAAACATATAATAACTTGTCGAGGGATTGTATGACTTCCTGATTTGAACCCTTGGAGCTAGAAAACTAGTTTTCAGTCTTACTTTTTATTCAGACTGCCTGTGGGACTATAGGCAAGTCCCTAAACCTCTCATATCCCCCAAGATTCTCTCTAAATCTATAGATTACAGATTAGCTTCCAGTCTTCATTGACGGAGAAATTTTCCACACAAGGAGTTTCATATGGACGAAAGAAAACTTAACTAACTAAAACATTATATGTGAACATGACCAGAAGAGTGATTTTAATAGTTCTATTAAGACTGCCTGCCCTTCAAGCCACCAGGTTTATACCCCAAAGAGATCATAGATAAAAAAGACTTGTACAAAAATATTTATAGCCACGCTTTTTGTGGTGGCAAAAAACTGGAAAATGAGGATATACCTTTCAATTGGGGAATGGCTGAACACATTGTGGTATATGGTGGTGATGGAATACTATTGTGCTCAAAGGAATAATAAACTGGAGGAATTCCATGTGGATTGAAAGACCTCCAGGAATAGATGCAGAGTGAAAGGAACAGAGCCAGGAGAACATTGTACACAGAGGCTGATACACTGTGGTAAAATCAAATGTAATGGACTTCTGTACTAGCAGCAATGCAATGACCCAGGACAATTCTGAGGGACTTATGGAAAAGAACACTACCCATATTCAGAGGAAGAGCTACAAAAGTGGAAACACAGAAGAAAACTGCTTGAACACATGGGCTGATGTGGACATGATTGGGGATGTAGACTCGAAATGACCACACCAATGCAACTATCAATAACATGTAAATAAGTCTTGATTGATGACACATGTTAAAACTAGTGGAAATGTGCATTGGATATGGGGGGGGGGGTGAAGGGGAAAGAAAAACATGAATCATGTAACCATGGAAAATTTTTCTAAAAAAATGTAATATTTAAATCTCAAAAAAATAGTTCTATTGAGACAAAAATACACAAATATGGATATGTTAGAAATATCTTTCAATTTAATAGAATCTTTCATAGAGACATCTTTAAGTACTGGCATCAGGTACACAGAACAGGACTCTTCCATATTTTGAATTTGGGGATCTCCAGATATGCAAGAAAATCATGCAACTAGAATATTTTATTTTTCATTTCTTCACTTTTGATAATGGTACCTTTCTTCCTGGAATACTCCCAATATTTCTAAAATTCCACTTTATGATGAGAAATACCCTTCTTTAATTAATCTTCCCCCATCTGGTTATCACCAACTTCTTACTAGTCTTATTTGAACTTATTTACTTATCAGTAGTTTTTAACATGTCTGAATCTGCTCTTTGCATGTTGTTGTCTCCCTCATTAGCTTGTGTGTTTCTTTAGGTTAGAAATTTTTTCCCCTTTTTTGTATTCCCAGAACTTAATAGAGTTCTAGTACTTAGTAGACACTTGATAAATGTTTACTGACTGATGAACTCTCAGATCACTGCTCTAATGGGATTATGTATATGAAAGCTTTGAAAATTCACAGGTTTTTTTCAAAGATATAGTAGTTAACCATGAAATAGGAAGAAGAAAAGATTGGGGTGTTGTTGGTGGCTTACTGTCTCTCTGAAATGGAATCCTCTGAACTATCCACCTTGATTATCACAATACCAGCAGTCTTTAGCCTTGTCCTTCCAGGGTAGAATTAACTTCTCTCTCAATTTACACAAGTCACACTAATAATGTTTAAAAACCATAGTTTTTTTATAATGAAATCAACTATTACATCCCAAAACTACATGACTATAATTATTAAACACTTTACTCAAATTCAGATTTGAGTAATTAGTGAAAAACTAATTGTTCATGGGTGGGCAGAACCGAAATAATTAAAACAGCAATCCTATATGAATGAATCAATTAATTCAATGTCATTCCAATTAAATTACCAAACATTATTTTATTGAGCCAGAAAATATTTTCTGAATCATTTGGAAGAAAAAAAATTGTTAAGATTATCAAATTAATTGATAAAAACTAATTAAAAAGTGAATTAGTGAAAAGCATGTCCAAAAGTATCAGATTTTAAATTCTATTCTAAAGCAGTAATTATCAAAACTATCCAGTACAACTAAGAAATAGAAAGATAGATAACTGGAACAGAACAGAAAAACAACAGAGTATTAAGAAATTATATTAACCATTTTATAGTAGTATAGTCCAAATTTTGGGAATAAGAACTCACTATTTGGTAAAAATTGTTGAAATAATTAGAAAGTAGTTTTGCAAAAAGTAGATATAAACCAATATATTATATCATTTATTTAGATAAGATAAAAATGGATGCATGACCTAGAAACAAAGAAGATATAATCAGATTAGAAAAACAGGGAACATACTACCTATCAGATTTATAAATAGAAAAGGAATTTATGAGTAAACAAGTGATGGAGTGTACAATGTGATACAAAATGGATCATTTTGATTACATTAAATTAAAAAGTTCAGTAGAGAACTTTGTCAAATGTACAAGAATAAGACATCCCCCAATTGACAAATGGTCCAAAAGACACAAACAGACAATTTTTGGATAAATATATAAAATTGCTCTAAGTCACTACTGATTAGAGAAATACAAAACAAAACAATCCTGAGATATCATTTGGCAAAAAGTCAATGGAGGGAATTGGGGAAAAATGGGGGCATTGATAAACTCTTAGTGGAACTGTGACCAACCATTTTGGAGAGCAATTGGAAATTATACCAAGAGCGTTATAAAATTGTGTTTACTTTTAGATCCAACAATAATAATAGTGTTGATTGACTTTCCCAAGGAGATCAGGGAAAAACAAAAATAATTTATATTTTCCAAGATATTTATAAAAACTCTCTTTGTGGAGACAAAGAACTAGAAATTTACTCAGATAGAAACTAAAATGGAAATTCTAAAAATTAAAGGAGAAATTAATAAAATTGAAAGTAAAATAACAATTAAATGAATAAATAAGACTAGGAGCTGGTACTTTGAAAAAACAAATAAAATAGATAAAGTACTGGTTAATCTAATATGTAAAAGAAAGAAGAGAATCAAATTAATCAAAGATGAAAACTGTGATCTCACCTCTAATGAAGAGTAAATTGAGGTATTTATTAAGAACTATTTTGCCCAATTATATGGCAATCAATATGTCTATCCCTGTGAAATGGGTTTACAAATATATAAAATGCCTAGATTTAAGAAAGATGAAATAGAATACTTAAATAATCGCACCTCAGAAAGAGAAATTGAACTGGCCACCAAGGAACTTCCTAAGAAAAAAATACCCAGGGCCAGATGGATTCACAAATGAATTCTATTAAACATTTAAAGAACAACTAATCCCAATACTATACAAATCATTTGACAAAATAAACAAAGGAGTCTTATCAAATTCTTTTTATGACACAAATAGGGTATCGATTCCAAAACCAGGCAGGCAGCCCAAAAACAGAGAAAGAAAACTACAGAACAATATCTTTAATGAATATAGATGCAAAAATCTTAAAGCAATAGCACAAAAACTGCAGTAAGTTATCACAAGGATTATCCACTATGACCAGATAGGATTTGTACCAGGAATGCAAGGATGGTTTAATATTAGGAAAAACCATCCGCATAGTTGACCATACTAATAATCAAACCAAAAGAAATTACACAATTATCTCAACAGATGCAGAAAAAGTATTTGACAAAATACAACACCCATTCCTATTGAAAACACTAGAAAGTATAGGAAGGGTCATTCCTCAAAATAATAAACAGTACATATTTTAAATCATCAGCAAGTATCATCTGCAATGGAGACAAGTAAAAAGTCTTCACACTAAGACAAGGAATGAAGCAAGGATGCCCATTATTGTCCGGGTCCAGCCGGACACAACCGAGGGGTCCGGGGAAACGGCAACCTAAGAACCCATAGGGAGAGATGAGGGGAGACCTCGCGCGCAAGACACAGAGTCGTTTGGATGGATGCAAGGCTCCTTTATTGCAGATCTATGACAAGAATATATAGGTTGAGGGCAGAAGGGGGTCGGCAGATACTAAGGGGAAAGGAACGCGGAAAGGGAGCATAGAAAATCTCCTGTGGCGTCTTACTGTCTCCAAGCATGGCTGGGCCTATGATCAATATCTTATCTTAGAAGAGTGAATGATATCTATTCTTAGAAGAGTGACTATTTTATCTTAAAGTCTTGGTCCCTAACACATTATCACCTCTATTATTTAATAATGTACTAGAAACACTAGTGGTAGCAATTAGAGAAGAAAAAGAAATAGAAGGGATTAAAGTAGACAATGAAGAAACTAAACCATTAGTCTTTGCAGATGACATGATGGTCTATTTAAAGAATCCTAGAAAATCAACTAAAAGGTTAGTGGAAACAATTAACAACTTTAGCAAAGTTGAAGGGTACAATATAAACCCACATGAATCATCAGCATTTCTATATATTTCCAACAAAATTCAGCAACAAGAGTTAGAAAGAGAAACGCCATTTAAAATCAGTTTTGGTAATATACAATATTTAGGTATTTATCTACCAAGACAAACACAGGAATTATATGAACACAACTACAAAACTCTTTTCACACAATTAAAACTGTATTTAAACAATTGGAAAAACATTAATTGCTCATTGGTAGGATGAGCTAACATAATAGAAATTACAATCCTACCCAAATTAATCTACTTATTCAGTGCCATGTCTATCAAACTACCAATTTTTTTGTAAAATAAGAAAAAATTATAGCAAAGTTCATCTGGAAGAATAAGAGACCAAGAATATTAAGGGAAATAATTTTAAAAATTCATGAAAATGGGAGCCTAGGAGTACCAGATCTTAAATTGTACTATATAAAGCAGTGATCAGTAAAACGATATGATACTGGCTAAGAGACAGAAGAGAGGATCAGTGGAAAAGACTAGGTATAAATGACCTCAGCAAGTTAGTGTTAGATAAATGCAAAGATCCCAATTTTGGGGACAAGAACTCAGTATTTGACAAAAACTGCTGGGAAAATTGGAAAACAGTATGGGAAAAATCAGGTCTAGATCAACATCTCACACTCCGTACAAAGATAAATTCAAAATGGGTAAATGACTTAAATATAAAGAATGAAATCATAAATAAATTAAATGAACATAGAATAGTGTACCTGTCAGATCTGTGAAAAAGGAAGGAATTTGAAACCAAGCAAGATAAAGAATATCGCAAAATGTAAAATGAATAACTTTGGTGATATATCAAACTTTAAAGGTTTTGTAGAAACAAAACCAATGCTACCAAAATTAGAAGGAAAGGAACAAGCTGGGAAAAATTTTTATAATAAAATTTGACAAAAGTTTAATTTCCCAAATACATAAGGAACTAAGTCAAATTTACAAAAAATGAAATCATTCCCCAATTGACAAATGATCAAAGTATATGAATATCCAGTCTCAGATGAAGAAATCAAAACTATCAATAATCACATGAAAAAGTGTTCTAAATGCCTCCTGATTGGAGAAATAGAAATAAAAACAACTCAGAGGTACCACCTTACACGTAGCAGATTGGCTAATACAGCAGCAAAGGAAAGTGATAAATTTTGGAGGGGATATGCAAAATTGGGACACTAATACAGTGCTTTTGGAGTTGTGAATTGGTCCAACCATTCTGGAGGGCAATTTGGAATTATGCACAAAGGGCTTCAAAAGAATGCCTTCTCTTTGATATAGCCATACCATCACTGGGTTTGTGCGCTAAAGAGGTAATAAAGGAAAATACTTGTTCAAAGCCTCACTCTTTTTGGTGGTAAAAAAATTCAAAAAATTATGGGGTGTTCATCAATTGGGGAATGGCTGAACAAATTATGGTATCTGATGGTTATGAAATATTATTGTGCTAAAAGGAATAATGAACTGGAGGGTTTCTATGTGAACTGAAAAGACTTCCAGGAATTGATGTAGAGAGAAAGAAGCAGAACCAGGTACACAGAGACTGATACACTGTGGCAAAATCAAATGTAACAGACTTTTCTACTAGTAGCAATGCAATGATCCAGGACGACACTGAAGAATTTATGAGAAAGAATGCTATCCACATTCATAGAAAAAACTATGGGAGCAGAAATGTGGAAGAAAAAGATATGATCAACCATGTGGTTCTATGGCGATATGACTGGGGTTTTGGCATTAAAAGATCAAATATGAATAATATGGAAAGAAATTTTGAACAATAATATATGTATAACCTAATGGAATTGCTTGTCAGCTCAGGGAGGGGTGAAGGAAGAGGAGAGCATCATGAATCATGTAACCATGAAAAAATATTCTAAACAAATAAATACATTTTTAAAAATAATCATATATAAAAAGAATGTGGAAAATCCTTCATGAAATAAAAAAGATTGGAACCAAAGGAATTATAAACTACTCTATAATTAATATTAAAAGAACAATTTGTGAATGTCTACCTCCAGAAAATGAACTGAAAAATTGTAAAATGAAAGATGCAATGTATATATTCATATCCTTTTGTTAGGTTATACCTTCTATGATGTTTGAAGGAGTGGGAGGAACTGAGATATATGGGACTAAATTGTAGTAAATAATTTTTAAAGAAAATAATTTTTTAAAATACAAGGTGAAGACTTCTCCATAAAGGTAGTTTTCAATGTATACATTAATACTGAATACCATCCTAGAAAGATATAAAATAAATTAATGTCATTCACATAAACTAAAAATAATAACAATTATAATAAAATTAACAATTCATTTATGTGGTCTTTCTGTTGTAGTGACTGACTGAAAGTAACTTTTTTTCAACATTCCAAAGGGGGGAAAAGATTAAATTTCAGATATTTTCATATCTGAATGAACCATTCTTCCTTACTCTTCTTCTCCCCCACCCCTAGTTTGATGCCTATTACTTCTGACAGCTAGAATTATTTGGAGATCACCAATGCTAACTCCTGGATGAGATGGTGTGATTATACATTTCACAAAAGCCAGAGAAATAGCTGGGGATAAGGATGCTAAGAACATTTTTTTCCAAGAACATCAATTTCAGTTCTAATCTTTACACCTGCAATTTTGTTTTCTGTGGGGCCTCCCTTGCTTTGTCACAACTACTGTGTTATGTGAATAAATCATGTGTAAGGTCTTTTCATTTTATATGTGCACACACACACATGTAGAATCTACATGCCCAAAATTTCCTTCTACAAATGTCATGGACCTGATTAATTCCCCTTAAATCCATATAAGTGACCCATCAAAAATATGAGCATCTGTATTTTGTGCTACACCAAAACACCACACCCAAATTGCTAATTAGACCAAGTTTAAATAAAGGATGATCCTGCTTATGATTAGACCATAAGACACAGGGCAAAAAAGGATATTGGCGATCATCACATGCAAACATCTGATTTTACAGAGGAACAACAAAAAAAAACTATGCCCAGATAATTATCTTTGTAGTGACTTTAAAGGAATTTTTCCTTTATGAAAATATTTGTAGTACATTGGAGTGGGCAATTAAAATGGCAGAGTGAGGAGGAAAATTGCCTGATCTCTCCTCAATTCCCATCCAAACAACTTTAAAACAAAGCTCCTAATTGAATTTTGGGGTAGTGAAAAAGTTATCATATGCAGAAGAGTTCAGAGAAACATTATTATGTTGGAAGAGAATTTCTCTCTCCATTATGTTGCTTTGTTAACGTCATCAATCAGTGACCTAGAGGTCAAAAACCACTGAGTAATTCAGATGTAGACCGGCCCTCAGAGGAAGGAAGTTAGAGAACCAAAGAACAAATGAGACAGGAAGCTGATTCCACAGGCACTGTCTCTTCCTGGGCAACCCAAGCAAATTAAGAAACTATGGTTGGTTCCTGAGATGTGACTCATGAGAGCTAATGGGTGGAGAAAACAGCTTATAAGAGGAAGACCAGGAGATCTTCTGGATCTTCTGCCTGGAGCATGGAACCTGAAGGAATCCTTCCTTATCAGTGCTTAGCTTCAATCCATCATGGTGGACAACAAAGTAGAAAACTAAGTAACTCTCTAACTCTTTCCTACATTTCCCTCTCTTTACTTATACTTCTTAGATTTAATAAAATTATTAAAGCCACCAGCAGCCTCAAATTTTAATTTTAATTATTACATGTAGAAAGTTTGTCTCCCTGAGTGAGAAGGAAGCTTAGTCAGGAGCAAACAGCCTAAGCCAGGGCAGCCAGAACCCAACTGGGGAAAAGGTGGGATCCTGCTACCACAGCATAGAATTTCCAACCCAAAGCAAGTCAGTGGAAGTCTGGACAGAGTGCAGGTTAGCAGGGAAGTCTCAATTGGACATTGGGTTTCAGCAGGGCTCCACTCCTAGTGCAAACCATAAGGAAAATTCCAACTTTAGGGCAAGCCAGTAGCAAGCTATTATTTCCAGGTCAAGCCAGCAATGAAAGCACTCTACTATGAAAGCCAGCTGTCAGGAACTAGTCACAACGTAAGCCAGAAGTCAGACTTCACAAATAGAGAAAAAACAGCAGCAAGGCCCCACTCCAACTCCTACCAGTGATTCTCCACTTCAAGTTAGGCTAGCAGTGAGGACCTACCCACACAAAAGCAATCCCTCAGCTTTTAACAGCTACCAACAAGGCCCCACCCACAGGGAAAACCAGCAGAGGCCAACTACTTTGTAAGGAAACAGTTAGTCCCCCATTATGCAAATAGTGGCTAAGTCCTCCCACTGAATAAACCAGCAATGAAGATTCCCAACTGGTATAAGAAAGCACTAAAGACCCCCAACTGTGCAAGCAACCAGTGAGGCTCTCCAACTATACAATCAAGAAGTAAGGCCCCTGCCCCACACTGTGCAAGTCAGTAGTTAGACTTGTCACCAGTTTAATCTAAAAGCTAGACCTTGTAAGAAATAAAATTAATATAGAGTGACAAAATTAAAAATATCATGGTTTCATAAGGTTTATTGAAAGCCATTTAGAAAAATGAAGCCATGTGCCTGTTGAGTTATTTTAAAGGAACTCACCATTTACCTGCTTCTTCCATCCTCCTGCTGCTCCACAATCACTAAAAAAAGAGAGGGCATACCAAACCAGGCACTCCCTATTTAAACTTCTGTTTACGTTATTAGGCAATTGCCTATGTCATTTAAGTAAGCCAGGAATCATGGGAAATGTAGTTTGAAAGGAGCCCTACATCTCCATAGGAAGTTTAGATCAGGGACCTCAAAATTAGTTCAAGGACTCCCAAATTTCCAATATCACAACCTGGAGACTCCCAAAACTAGAAGTAAAACCCAGAGCACCAGTAGAAGAAGCTTGGGACAGTGACTTCCAACACAGGAAGAAAGTTCAACTTTAATATATGGTGAAAAGTTACATAATAAACTAAAAAAATATTTTTAAAAGAGCCTGAAGTCATTATGGTGACAGGGAAGAACAAGTCACAAAAGTGGCAGAGAATATTCTCAAAAAATTTATAAGTGAAACCTCAAAGAAAAATATGACTTGGAGTCAGGGCCAAAAGAAATTTTGGAATAGGCAAAAAAAGGACTTTAAAAACCAGATAAGAGAGTTTGAAGAAAAATTAGAAAAAGAACTTAGAGAATTACAAAAAGAAGTGTTAATAACTTGGTAAATGAATCACAAAAATGGGAAGAGATATTTAAAAATTCATTGAAGAAAACAAAATCTTAAAAATAGAATAGACCAAAGGGAAAAAAGAGGCATAAAAATTCATTGAATGAAGCAAATTATTAAAAAGTAAAATGGTCAAATGGAAAAAAGGGACACATAATCTCCTTGAAGAAAATAATTTCCTAAAAATCAGAATTGGACAAATGAAAACTATTGACTCCATGATATCAAGAAAAATTCAAAAAATTCAAAAGGACTCAAAAAAAAGAAGAAAATATGAGATTTTACAGAGGGTCATCAATCCCCCTCTGAATGACAGAGCAGCAGACTGGGTCCTAGAATCGCAGAGTGAAATTCAAGGGAGGATGGTATCCCTCCACTCAAGATTCCCTCGTGTGTTTTCTCTATCGTTAGCACTCCTTAGTGGAATTATTGTAATCAATATCTCTATCCAGGCCCAGGAAAACACAGAAGATTAGTGAAAGCTGTCGTTCAAGCCCTTACATGCCCCCTAACAAATCCCTAGAAAACCCCAAGTACAGAAGTCAAGATACAAAAATTCCCTAAAATCACCCCAAAACAAACCAGCAATTAGCTCGCAAATGCTAAAAATTTTGGTTCCCCAATATAAACTGCAGGTTTCACAAATCCTACACACAGGTGTCTGCAAGGCAGCCCCAAATTTCTCTGATCTTTGATGAGGAATGCCAACACAGAGAGAAGGGAGGACAAGGAATGAAAAATTAGAGTAGGCTGCCTCTAGAGTGTTCTCGTTAAAACCCAGAGAACAGAACAGAATAAACTCACCTTTGAAAAATATTGAAAAATGAAAGACTGTATTAAAATAACATTTGGATCAGTTCTAGGGTTATTGTATCTTTGAAATATAAAATTGATTGTGTAATTGTGTGATTGTGTAAATCATCTAGTCAAGAAATCACTTTCTGATTAATTATACAATTTAAATATAAAAATGGAATAATCATGTCTAAATCTGATTGGTTAAAAAATAATTGACCATTCTTTTGCAGCTGGAACATATGCCATGTACCTTGCAGATGGGCAGGGAAGCAAATTCCAGCCCAGTAAATCCATAATGAATATTTCTTGCCAAAGCCTTACATCTTTTGTTATTCACAGAATATTAATTAAATGATTTTGCCAATATATGACTTCGTTCATTATCTACAAGAAAAAAATTGTATGTTGATTGCAGAAATTCATGCCTGCATCTGTGTAATCTTGAGATGTTATAATAGGGTCCTGGTGATATGAGGAGCTGAAGCTCAGTGTGTGTGAGTGATACTTAAGTGTAACACTTGAGTTGAGATAGTGAAACACAAAGGACACCACAGATGTTTGTGGTGAATCTGCCAAACTCAACTTCAGAATAATAGTGTCCCAGACTGGCCAGCTAAAGTGAAGAATCTGTGGTTGGATTTACACAGACACTTTTAACTGGCTAATTCAACCTAGTTGGATAACGCTAAAGTTTGACTGCTGGATTATGATTTGTTATGGCTGATGTCATTATCCTTTCTCTCAAGTATCCCAGGAATAAACTCACTAAGCCTTAAGATAAAGTTGACACAAGCTTAGGTAAGTTTCAAAGATTTAATGCTATTGGGTTTAGGAGTGAAACAGGGATATAAACTGGGGAAAAGAGGGAAAACAGGAAATTCCTAATCTAAGCTAATGATGAAAATGGTAACTGAAGAGGAAATGATCAGGCTTGTCAATAGTTAACTGCTGGCAGCCAGCTGCCAGCATTGCAGGGCCAGACAGAGTCCAACCAAATCAGGTTGTTTAGCTAAAAGATGTTGTTTCTTGCTCTTGAAGTATGAATCAGGAATAGGTTCTTTGTTGTAGAGCAGTGATAGGCAAACTCTTTATAGAGGAGGCCAAAGGAAAGGAAATGCTCATCTGTCGGTCTGTTTCTAAGTAACGCTTTCAAAGTTTCATTGTATTGTATCCTACTCATTGTATTCATCAGATTAGGAATAATGTTGCAGGGCAGATAGAACATTTCAGGGGGCCACATCTGGCCTTTGTTTGCCCATCATTGGTATAGAGGTATCACAGGATCTGAGACTATTAGTTGGCTAGTATCAGGTTGCTGGTAATTCAAAGTTGACCTAAGGCCTACCCACCAAACCAACCCCCCACTTCCATCCAGTCTACAGATTGAGATGAGATCTCAGTTGAAATCCTTCCTTATATACCTGAGCTACTAACTGAATTTGTACCTGACAGCCCTGCCTGGCTCAGTTCATTCTATGTTCTAAACAAACACCTGTCTATCATCTTGCTCTCTAGGTTGATTTGCAAAATATCATTACAGAGAGAAGAGAGAAAGACATAGCAGGAAGCTTTTAGAACAGCTTCTGTAAGCATTGCAGTGTCTCTCACTGTTCTCATTTGCTTAACTGTTCCACTCCCTGAGCTATCTGGAGCTGCTGGGGCTGGTCCCTGGCAAGCTTTCTCATTGGAAAAAAACTGACTTGGGGATAATTTAAGAATTATCGGACTACCTGAAAACCATGAATGAAAAAGAACATAGACATCTTATTTCAAGAAAATGTTAGGGAAATTGTCCAAATAAATAACAGTCAGTGGTTTAAATAGAAATAAAAATAATCCATCAATTACCTCCAGAAAGAATCCCCCAAGTGAGAAATTCCAGAAATTATGTAGTCAAATTCCAGAGTTGCTAGGTTAAGGATAAAATACTACAAAATAAAATATTACAAGCAGCCAGACAGAAACAATTCAAATATATGAAGTCACAATTAGGATAACACAAGATTTAGCCACTTCTACAATAAACTATAAGAAAGCCTGGAGAATGATATTCAACAGGGCAAAAGAGGATTAAAACTAAGAATAACGTACTTAGCAAAAGTGCATTATACTTCAGGGGCAAATGGACATTTAAATAAATTACAAACTTTCATACCTTCATAATGAAAAGCCAGATCTGTATAGGTAATTTTACATTTAAACAGAAAATTCGAGAGAAACATCAGAAGGTAAAGAGGAAAGAGAAATCATTAAGGATAAAATAAGGCTTGACACTTTATATTCTTACACAGCAAGATAATACATGTAATTCTTGAGAACTTTGTCAATATCAATACAATTAGAAAGAATATACACAAAGGATGTGGGTGTAAATTAACTAAGACAAGATGTTATCCCCAAAAAAATACAACACAATTAAGAGATGAGTAAGAAGAATGCACTGGCAGAAGAGGGAAGGCAGACTTTGAGTAGAATAAATTATTTTTTGTATAAGATATACAAAAGGACTATTATAATGGCAGGGAAGATGAGAGGGGGGCAGCAGGCAATCCTAATCCTTAATATCCTCAGATTTGTCTCATATAAGAAATAGCATATACTTTCAGCTGGATATAGCAATCTATAAGGAAATAAAAAGGAACAGAGATAATAGAACTGTAAAGGAAGACTTATTGAAGGGAAGACAGATTTGGGGAGAGACTGCTCAGAAATAAACCACTTATTAGAAGGAATAGATTAAAAGGAGAGAGAAAGAGAATAATAAGCTAGGTAAATGTAAAATACATGGAAGTAAATAGTTAATTATCATGACAGTAAAAGTGACTGAGATAAACTAACCAATAAAAAAGAGTTGAATAGAGGAATGGATCAAAAGCCAGAATCCTACAATAAGATGTCTACAAGAAAAACATTTGCATCAGAGAGATGCATACAGAATAAAGATAAAGGATTGGAGCAGAATCTATTGTGCTTTAGTCGAAGTAGAAAAAATCAGGAATACCAAACATGCATTCAGACAAAGTTAAAGCAAAAATATATCTAAAAAAGTGATGAAAAAGAAATTAGGACCTAGTAGAAGGTACCATAGATAATAAAATAATATCAATGCTAAACAAATATACGCAAAATGATTTAGTATCAAAATTTTCAAAAAAAGTTAAATGGCTTACTCAAGGAAATAGGTGGTAAAACTATAGTTGGGAACCTCATCTTTCTACTCTCAGAGTTAGATAAATCTAACCAAAAAATAAACAAGAGAGGCTTTCAGGTTAAGATGGCAGCAGAGTAAAAAGCAGCTGCTTGACCTCTTTTAACCCACGCTTATAGGACTCCTCAAGAAGACATAAAAACAAATCCAGACGAATGAAGGGACCCCAACAGGGTACAGCATTGAAGGTACATGGGATGGAGGTATTTCCATTATATGAAGAGGTGAAACAGCTTGCACTAAAATGCAAGATGAGCAACCCCTTCTCCACCCAGACCACATACAGTGCCAAAGCCAAAGTAAGAGAGTTAGAGCAAGTTTTAGGCACCCATTAAGTTATTGGCAGCTACCTGGCATCACCAGGGACTGCTCCTGAGAGCAGCAATACTTAAGACCACAAGAGGCTAAATAATGTACAGACTTTGAACACAGACCATGATCTAAGGCACAGACATGGATCCTGAGCTCAGGAGCAGACATTGAGTGGGGACCCAGTGCTGAGGGGTGCATGACTGTGGAAGCAATGGTCTGAGACTGATAGGAGCTTCAGGCAGAAGAACAAGCAAGGTAACCACCAGGAGGCTAGACCTTGAGAACAACTAGACCTGAGACCTCAGGAGCCTAAAGAGAGCAGACAGACCCTGGGGATAAAGATAAAGCTGAGAGGGAACTGGGCTAAAAATGGCAAGCTAGACACAGTAACCCCAGAAGAGAAAAATCAAGAAACCTTTAACACTCAAAAATTTACACAGAAAAAATCCAGACAACAGAGCAGACAGAAGAGGAGAACGAACAAGTATCTATATCCAAGCCTTCCCAAAAAAAATGAAAACTGGTCACAAGGTCTTGAAGATTTCGAATCTGAGATTATGAGAAAGATGGAAGAGATCTGGCAAGAAAATAAGCGTTTAAAAGGCAGAATTTCACAAATGGAAAGTGAGGAAAGTAAATTGAAGACCAGATTGAAAAGGAAAACCAGTCTCTAAAGGCCAGAATTGGACAATTTGAAAAAAGATACTCCCAAACCAAAAGAATTGATAAGCAAATTGGAAATCAAACAGCTGGAAAACAGGATAGACCAAATCAAAAAGGAAAATCAAAAGATTGTAGCAGAAAACCAGTCTCTAAAGACAAGAATTGGGCAAGTAGGAGCCAATGATTTCTCAAGACAACAAGAAAAAATAAAACAAAGTCAAAAGACTGATAAAATAGAAGGGAACCTGAAATATCTCAATGAGAAATTAAAAGACCAAGAAAACAGGTCTAGAAGAGACAATTTGAGAATCATTGTTCTTCCTGAAAAAGCAGAAATTAATAGAAATTTGGACACCATACTAAAAGAAATTATTCAGCAAAACAGCCATAAAATTCTACAACAAGAGGGCAATATACATATTGAAAGGATCCATAGATCATGCTCTACACTAGACCCAGAAAAGACAACCCCCAGGAATATAATAGCCAAATTCAAGAGCTTCTAAGTAAAAGAAAAAAATTTTACAAGAACCAGAAAGAGACAATTCAGATATCAAGGAACACCAATCAGGATCACACAGGATCTGGCGGCCTCCCCACGACAAGACCACAAGGCTTGGAATATGATATTCAGAAAGGCAAGAGAACTGGATCTACAACCATCTGACTATATACTTCCAGGGGAAAGTTTGGGCATTCAACAAGATAGAAGATTTCCAAGTATTTGCACAGAAAAGGCCAGGACTAAATGGAAAGTATGATATCCAACCACAAATTTCAAGAGAAACATGAAAAGGTAAATAGGAAACAGAAGGGAAAGAAAGAAAAATTTATTTTTTTTAATTTGCCTCTTTAAAGGCTTCCATAAGATCTAATTATGTGTATTCCTATGTGGAGAAAGGTTATGTATAATTCTCTGTAGTGAACTGTATTTACTATTATAGTATTCACTATTATAGTAATTAGAAGAATTATACATAGGGAGAGGTTAGAATACTACATGGTCTAAGATGATGTGGGGGTGGTGGGAAAGATTGGGGTGAATAGTAGAGGACACCAAGAGAAACCTGAATCAATAAGAAAAATAGGATATCCTATTACACCCAAAGAGGGTATGGGAAGGGGAAGGGATGAATACTATTATAAGAAGGAGAGGAAGAGAGCATTAAGAGGTAATATTTAAACCTTACTCTCAGTGTAATTAACCCTGAGAGGGAAGAGTAGCTATATCCATTGGGATATAGAACTCTATCTAACCCTACTGAGAAAGTCAGAAGGGATAAACCAAGGGGAGTAGGGGAGTGGGGATGTCAAAAAAGTGAGGAGAGAAGAAGGGTGAGGGAATTCATTAGACCTTGAAAATAAAAATAGGGGAATAATAAGGGAGGGGGTAGAAATGGAAGTAAATCAAGGGAGGGGACAAGGGTTAGTGGCTTAAAGCAAACCACTGTTTTAAAAGGAAAAAGTGTAATAAGAAGGGATAGTACAAGGAGGGGATACAAAAATGTCGGTGAATACACAACTGATAATTGTAACTCTGAATGTGAATGGGATGAAATTGCCCATAAAACAAAAGCAAATAGCAGAGGGGATTAGAAAGCAAAATCCTACCATATGTTGTCTACAAGAAATACATCTAAGGTGGATGGTTATGCACAGGTTTAAGGTAAAAGGCTTGAGCAAAATCTTTTGGGCTTCAAATGAGAAAAAGAAGGCAATAGAGGTGATCATGATTCCTAACAAAGCCAAAGTAAAAATACATATGATTAAAAAGACAGGGAAGGTAATTACATAGAGATAAAAGGCAGTATAGACAATGAAGAAATAACAGTGTTCAATATATATGCACCAATTGGCATAGCATTCAAATTCCTAATGGAGAAATTGGAAGAGCTCAAGAAGGAAATAGATAGTAAAACCATACTAGTGGGAAATCTAAATATTCCTCTTTCAGATCTAGATCAATCAAACCAAAAATTAAATAAGAAAGAGTTAAGAGAGGTGAATGAAATCCTAGAAAAAAATAGATTTAATAGATATGTGGAGAAAAATAAATAGGGACAAAAAGGAATACAACTTCTTTTCAGCTACACATGGTACATTCACCAAGATTGACCATGTAATAGGGCATAGAAACATTGCAAACAAAAGCAAAAGAGCAGAAATAATAAATGTAACCTTCTCAGATCATAATGCAATAAAAATAATAATTAGTAAGGGCACCTGTACAGGTAAACCAAAAACTAATTGGTAATTAATTAATATGATTCTCCAAAACCAGCTAGTCAAAGAACAAATCAAAGAAACAATCAACAATTTTATTGAAGAGAAGGAAAATGATGAGGCATCCTAGCAAACTCTGTGGGATGCAGCCAAGGCAGTACTCAAGGAGAAATTTATAACTTTGAGTGCATATATAAAGAAATTTGGGAGGGCAGAGATTAATGAATTGGGCAGGCAACTTAAAAAAGTAGAAAGTGAGCAAATCAAAAATCCCCAGAAGAAAACTAAATTAGAAATAATAAAAATCTAGGGAGGAATTAATAAAATAGAAAGTAAAAGAACTATTGAATTAATAAATAAGAATAGAAGCTGGTATTTTGAAAAAAAAAGATAAAATAGAAAAAGTACTGGTCAATCTAATAAAAAAGGAAAGAACAAAACCAAATTAACAGTATCAAAGATGAAAAGGGAGACCTCACCTCTAATGAAGAGGTAATTAAGGCAATCATTAAAAACTATTTTGCCCAATTATATGGCAATAAATATAGCAATCTAGGACATATGGATGAATATTTAGGAAAATAAAAATTGCCTTCATTAACAGCAGAAGAAATAGAATACCTAAATAGTGCCATATCAGAAATAGAAATTGAACAAGCCATCAATGAACTCCCTAATAAAAAATCTCCAGGACCTGATGGATTTACAAGTAAATTCTATCAGACATTCAAAGAGCAACTAATCCCAATACTATACAAATTATTTGCTATAATAAGCAAAGAAGGAGCCCTACCAAAATCCTTTTATGACACGAATATGGTACTCATTCCTTTGCCAGGTAGATCAAAAACAGAGAAAGAAAATTACAGACCAATTTCTCAATGAACATAGATGCAAAAATCTTAAATAGAATACCAGCAAAGACACTACAGCAAGTAATCAAGAGGATCATCCACCATGACCAGGTAGTATTTATACCAGGAATGCAAGGATGGTTCAACATTACGAAAAACATCCACATAATTAACCATATCAACAATCTAACAAACAAAAATCACATGATTATCTCAATAGATGCTGAAAAAGCCTTTGACAAAATACAGTACTCATTCCTAATGAAGACACTGGAAAGTATAAAAATAAAAGGTCCTTTCTGAAAAATAATAAACAGTATATACCTAAAACCATCAACAAGCATCATATGTAATGGGGATGAATTAGAAGCCTTCCCAATAATATCAAGTATGAAACAAGGATGCCCATTATCACTTCTATTATTTAACATTGTACTAGATACACTAGCAGTAGCAATAAGAGAAGAAAAAGAAATTGAAGGTATCAAAATAAGCAATGAGGAGTCTGAGCTATGACTCTTTGCAGATGATATGATGGTCTACTTAAAAAATCCTAGATAATCCACTAAAAAACTAGTAGAAATAATGAACAATTTTAGCAAAGTTGCAGGATACAAAATAAATGCACGTAAATCATCAGCATTTCTATATATTTCTAACACATCACAGCAGCAAGAGGTAGAAAGAGAAACACCATAAATCACCCTAGACAATATAAAATACTTGGGAATCTATCTACCAAAACAAACACAGGAATTATACAAAAACAACTACAAAACACTTTCCAAACAATTAAACTAGATCTAAAAAATTGGAAAAACTTTGATTGCTTATTGGTAGGATGAGCTAACATAATCAAAATGACAATTCTACCCAAATTAATTTACCTATTTAGCGCCATACCTATCAAGCTACCAAAAAACTTCTTTACTGAATTAGAAAAAACTATAACAAATTTCATTTGGAATAACAAAAGATAAAGAATATCAAGAGAAATAATGAAAAAAAATGTAAAGGAAGGTGGCCTAGCAGTACCAGATATTAAACTGTACTATAAAGCAGAGGTCATCAAAACGGTATGGTACTGGCTAAGAGATAGAAGGGAGTATCAGTGGAATAGACTTGGGGTAAGTGACGTTAGGAAGACAGTGTATGATAAACCCAAAGAGCCCAAATTTTGGGAAAAAATCCACTATTTGACAAAAACTGCTGGGAAAATTGGAAGACAATATGGGAGAGATTAGGTTTAGATCAACATCTCACACCCTACACCAAGATAAATTCAGAATGGGTGAAAGATTTGAATAAAAAGAAGGAAACTGTAAGTAAATTAGGAGAACACAGAATAGGATACTTGTCAGATCTCTGGGAAAAGAAAGATTTTAAAACCAAGCAAGAGTTAGAGAAAGTTACAAAATGTAAAATAAATAATTTTGATTACATTAAATTCAAAAGCTTTTGTGCAAACAAATACAATTCAACCAAAATCAGAAGGGAAATAAAAAATTGGGAAAAAATCTTTATAACAAAAAACTTTTACTAATTACTCAAATATACAAGGAGTTAAATCAATTGTATAAAAACATCAAGCCATTCCCCAATTTATAAATGGGCAAGGGACATGAATAGGCAATTTTCAGATAAAGAAATCAAAAGTATCAATAAGCACATGAGAAAGTGTTCTAAATCTCTAATAATTAGGGAAATGCAAATCAAAATAACTCTGAGATACCACCTCACACCTAGAAGAGTGGCTAAAATGATAGAAGGGGAAAGTAATGAATGTTGGAGGGGATGTGGCAAAATTGGGACATTAATGCACTGCTCGTGGAGTTGTGAACTGATCCAACCATTCGGGAAGGCTATTTGGAACTATGCTCAAAGGGCTATAAAAGAATGCCTGCCTTTTGATACAGCCATACCATTGTTGGGTTTATACCCCAAAGAGATCATAAACAGACTTGTATGAAAATGTTTATAGCTGTGCTCTTTGTGGTGGCAAGAAACTGGAAAACGAGGGTATGCCCTTCAATTGGGGAATGGCTGAACAAATTGTTGTATATGTTTGTGAAGGAATACTATTGTGCTCAAAGGAATAATAAACAGGAAGAATTCCATATGAACTGGAAAGACCTCCAGGAATTGATACAGAGCGAAAGGAGTAGAGCCAGAAGAACATTGTACACAGAGACCAATACTCTGTGGTAAAATAGAATGTAATGGACTTCTATACTAGCAGCAATGCAATGACCCAGGACAATTCTGAGGGATTTAAGGAAAAGAATGCTACCCACATTCAGAGGAAGGATTGCAGGAGTGGAAACACAGAAGAAAAGCAACTGTTTGAACACACAGGTTGAGGTGGACATGATGGGGGATGGAGACTATACTACCACACCAATGCAAGTAACAACAATTTGGAAATAGGTCTTGATCAATGACACATGTTAAAACCAATGGAAATGAGCATTGGCTTTGGGGGTGGGAGGTTAGGGGGCGAAGGGGAAAGTAAGAGCATGAATCATGTAATCATGTTAACTTTTCTAAAAAATAAATATTATTAAATGTGAAAAAAAAACAAGAAATAATTTAAAGAGGTGAACATAATTTTAGAAAATGATTTATGATAGCTCTCCGGATAAAACTTAATGAAAATAGAAAAGATTATATCTTTTTCTCAGCAGTATATGGCACCTATACAAAATTGACGATGTGTTAGGTCATAGAAACCTCATAGAGAAATGCAGAAAGCCAAAAATATTAATGCCTCTCTTTCATATCAAAATGTGATTAAAATTACATCCAATAAAGAGCCATAAAAACAAATTTAAAATTAAGTGGAAACTAAATTATCTCATTCTAAAGAATAAGGTGACCAAAAAAATAAATCTTAGAAATAATCAGTAATTTCATTTAAGATAATTATAACAATGAGACAACATACCATATTTTATGGGATACAAAAGAAGAAGAAATTTATATCTCTAAACCCTAAGATCAATATATTAGAGGGGAAAAAAATCAGATCAATTAATTGGGCATGGAACTAAAAACATTAGAAAAAGAACAAAATAAAAACCTTGATTAACTTGGAAATCCTGAAAATTAAAGTTGAGATCAATAAAGATGAAAATAAAATCATTGAAAAAATTTTATTTAATGAAAAATCAATTAAAATAGATGAACTATTATTAATTTAATTTTAAAAAGGAAAGATCATCACATTACCAGTATCAAATATGAAAAGACTGAATTCTCTACAAATGAAGGAGAAATTAAAGAATTATTAGGTTTTTTATCCATTTACATGTCAATAAATTTGATAATTCATGTAAAATCAATGGACATTTACAAAATTATAAACTGCCTAGATTAAGTGTAAATGAAATAGAACATTTTAACTCTCTCATCTTAAAAAATAAATTGAATAACCTCTAATGAACTTCCCAAGGAAAATTCCAGGGGACAAAACAATTCATAAATAAATTCTACCAAATATATAAAGAGCAATATTTGTTATTGAAGTTATTTTGAAATATAGTAAAAGAAGGAATCCTACCAAATTCCTTCTTTGACAAAAATATAGTGCTGATATCTAAACCAAGAAGAGTAAAAATAGAGAAAAAATTAAAGACTAAGTCCCCTGAAAAAATATTAATGCAGAAAATATAAACACTAGCAAGGAAATTACAGCAAAAGATCACAAGGATAATTCAAAATGATCAGATGGGTTTTATTCTTGGAATATAAGGCTAATTCAATATTAGGAAAACTATCAGGATAATTGACCATATCAATGAGCAACTGACAGAAATCATGAGATTATCTCAATAAATACAGTAATAGCTTTTGGCAAAATACAACACCCATTCTTTTTTTTAAAAAAGATAGTATAGGATAAATGTAGCTTTCTGTAAAATAAAGAAAAGTGATTGCAGCTAAGATCGCAATTTCATTGCACCAAAATCCCAAACCACTCTGATAGTCCTTCCAAAAACAATCTTTAAAAAATAGCTCAAAATGACAGGAGTCTATCTGGACAAAGAGCAAAACAAAAAATCAACTGGATATTGTGAGATTCAATCAACCACATGTAAAACTTAAAAAATGGGAATTGATCCCAAGCTCTGGAATTACTTAAAAAAGAAATTCAAAAATCCAATAAAAAAGGTTAAGAAAAATGGGGGAAAGAAATGAAAGAAAGGAAAAAAGGAAATAGCTTAAAAAGCAAAATTATTCAACTGGAAAAAGAGACAAAAAATCCAATGAAGAAAAAAAACTTTTTAAAAAACTAAATTGACCTACTGGAAAAAGAAGGAAAAAAATCCAATAAAGAAAAGAGTTCCATGAAAAGTAGAATGGATCAAATGGGAAAAGAGCATCAAAATGTCATGGAAGAAATTCAGTCTTTAAAAATCAGAATTGGGAAAAAAGAAACTAATGACTTAAGAAGACATCAGGAAACAATAAAACAAAATCAAAAGAATGAAAAAATAGAAAAGTTAGAAAATATCTAATTTAAAAAAAACAAATGACCTGGAAAACTTATCTAGGAAAAGCAATTTAAGGATTATTGGAATACCTGAAAATCATGACCCAAAAATAATAATAATACTAATACTAATAATAATAATAAGCTTAGACATCATATTTGAAGAAATTATCCAAGAAAACTGACCTGATATTCTTTGAAAAGAGGGTAAAATAGAACTTGAAAGAATTCACAGATCACCTCCTGTAATGAATCTCTAAATGACAATTCCCAAGAATTTTATAGCCATGTTCAAGAACTCTCAGGCTAAGGAAAAAATACTACAATTAGCCAGAAAGAAACAATTCAGCTATCATGTAGACCCAGTCAGGATTACATAAGATCTGGCAACTTTCACATTGAAGAACCCAAAAGCTTGAAATACAATATCCCAGAAAGCAAGGGAACTGAGTTTATAACCTAGAATGACCTTTTCATCAAAGAATTTCCATAAAATAATTGACTACATTCTTTCAGGGGAAGGTATAGTCATTTAATAAAATAGAAGATTTCCAGTCATTATTGAAGAAAAAGATCTGACAAACAGAAAATTTGATGAGCAAATACAAAATTCAAAAGAAGCATCAAAAGGTAAAAAAGAAAGAGAAAAATGTTAAGGACTTCAAAAAGGTCAAATTGTTTTTATTCCTATGTGGAAAATAGTATCTGAAACTCTTAAATATTGTTATTATTATCATTGTAGTTAGAAGAAGTAAACATAGGCAGAGGATGTAGTAGTAAGCTCCCTAGGATGATATATATATATATATATA